>NC_036864.1:2041494-2069233 GCF_002910315.2 Salvelinus sp. IW2-2015
CATTACCGCCCAGCATTAGATAAACGAATCACCAGTCGCATCATACACTGTTTACCAGGGGCAGGGCTTACCGCCGTTCTAAGGCTAATCTGACGATGGTGCTGGCTAAAGCTAAAACTGCGAGTGTAAGAGAGTATAGAGTATTATTTATCCACGTCGGGCACCAACGATGTTAGGATGAAACAGTCAGAGGGCACCAAGCGCAGACATGCTTCGCCTGCTACATCAGCTAGAAAGATGTCGGATCGAGTAATTGTCTCTGGCCTCTCCCAGTTAGGGGGAGTGACGAGCTCTACAGCAGAGTCTCACAACTCAATCGCTGGTTGAAAACTGTTTTCTGCCCCCTCCAAAAGATAGAATTTGTAGATAATGGTCCTCTTTCTGGGACTCACCCACAACAGGACCAAGCCTGACTGAGGAGTGACGGACTCCATCCTAGCTGGAGGGTGCTCTCTCTTATCTACAACACATAGATAGGCTCTAACTCACTAGCTCCACAATGAATAGGGTGACGGCCAGGCAGCAGGGTGTTAGCAACCTGCCAGCTTAGTGGAGTCTGCCAATAGCCAGTCAGTGTAGTTCACTCGAGCCATCCCCATTGAGACTGTTGTCTGTGCGGCTCGACTGGTGGGGCAAAACGTAAGACATGGCGGTGTTCGGCCTTAGCAATCTCATTAGGATAAAGACCTCCTCCCATTCCTGCCATATTGAAAGAGATCGTGTACCTCCACATCTCAAAATAGGGTTACTTAATGTAATCCGTCACTTCAAAGGCAGTTATGTCAATGAACTAATCACTGATCATATTTGATGTGATTGGCCTGACTGAACATGGCTTAAGCCTGAAGTGAATTTACTGTGTTAAATGAGGCCTCACCTCCTGGTTACACTAGTGACCATTCCCGTGCATCCCGCAAAGGCGGAGTGTTGCTAACTTTACGATAGCAAATTTCAATTACAAAAAAAAAAATGACGTGTTTCGTCTTTTAGCTTCTAGTCATGAAATCTATGCAGCCACTCAACACTTTTTAGTAGCCACTGTTTTTAGCCTCCTGGGCCATATACAGCGTTCCTCTCTGATTCCTGAATTCCTATCGACCTTGTAGTCATAGCAGATCATATTCAAATTTTGGTGATTTTAATATTCATATGGAGAAGTCCAGAGACCCACTCCAAAGTCTTTCGGAGCCATCATCGACTCAGTGGTTTTGTCCAACATGTCTCTGGACTACTCACTGCCACAGTCATACTGGACTTAGTTTTTGTCCCATGGATAAATGTTGTAAGTCATAATGTTTTTCCTCATAATCCTGGACTGTCGGACCACCTTTTATTCGTTTTGCAATCGCAACAAATAATCTGCTCAGACCCCAACAAGGAGCATCAAAGTCGTGCTATAAATTCTCAGACAACACAAAAATTCCTTGACGCCCTTCAGACTCCTTCTGCCTACCCAGGACGTCAGGAGGACAAAAATCAGTTAACACCTAACTGAGGAACTGCAATTAACCTTGCGCAATACCTAGATGCAGTTGCACCCTAAAAACGAAAAACATTTGTCATAAGAAACTAGCTCCGCTGGTATACCAAAATACCGAGCTTTGAAGCAAGCTTCCAGAAATTGGAACGAAATGGCGCCACACCAAACTGGAAGTACTCCGACTAGCTTGGAAAGACAGTAGCGTGCAGTACCGAAGAGCCCTCACTGCTGCTCGATCATCCTACTTTTCCAACTTAATTGAGGAAAATAAGAACAATCCAAAATTTCTTTTTGATACTGTTGCAAGCTAACTAAAAAGCAGCATTCCACAAGAGAGGATGGCTTTCACTCAGCAGTAATAAATTCATGAACTTCTTTGAGGAAAAGATCAGATCATTAGAAAGCAAATTATGGACTCCTCTTTAAATCTGCGTTATCCTCCAAAGCTAAATTGTCCTGAGTCTGACACAATCTGCCAGGACCTAGGTCAAGGGAGCACTCAAGTGTTTAGTAATATCTCTTGACACAATGTAAAAATAATCATGGCCTCTAAACCTTCTAGCTGCATACTGGATCTATTCCTACTAAACTACTGAAGAAGCTGCTTCCTGTGCTTGGCCCTCATATGTTGAGAGTCGCCAATGACTAGGGTTTTCAATTTGTCAGAGCTAATGGTGGGAGCCTTCGGCGTCTCAGACCCCGTAACGGGAGGAGTAGAGACAAGAGAAGACTCGGCCTCAGACTCCGACTCGCTACTCAATGGGGAAAACCGGTTGAAAGTTTCTGTCGGCTGAATGAGCGACACCGGTTGAGCATTCCAACAGCATTTCCCTCCAGAAGCCATGAGAAAATTGTCCGGCTGCGGGGACAGTGCGGGGGGATTTATACTAACGTTACTATCTGTACTTACTGGTGGCACAGACGCTGTTTCACCYTTTCCTACACTGAAATTACCCTTKCMTAACGATTGCGTCTGAAGCTGGGCTTGCAGCACAGCTATCCTCGCCGTCAGGCGATCATTCTCCTGTATATTATGAGTACAGCGAATGCAGTTAGAAGACATCATGTTAAAGTTACTACTTAGCTTCGGCTGTTGAAGGTGCTGACGAACCATGTCCAGATAAAGCGTCCGGAGTGAAAAAGTTGAATGAGGGAAAAAAGTTGTGATGGAAAAACTAAAAATATAAAGCTCGCCGCCATTGGACTCTGGAGCAGTGGAAACGTGTTCTCTGGAGTGATGAATCACGCTTCACCATCTGTCAGTCCGATGGACCAATCTGGGTTTAGTGGATGCCAGGAGAACGCTACCTGTCCTAATGCATTGTGCCAACTGTAAAGTTTGCTGTAGGAAGAATAATGGTCTGGGGCTGTTTTTCATGGTTTGTGCTAGTTCCCTTAGTTCCAATGAAGGATAATCTTAATGCTACATCATACAATGACATTCTAGACAATTCTGTGCTTCCAACTTTTTGGCCTAGGCCCTTTACTGTTTCAGCATGACAAGTCCCTCGTGCACAAAGCAAGGTCCATACAGAAATGGTTTGTCGAAATCGGTGTGGAAGCACTTGACTGGCCTGCACAGAGCCCTGACCTCAAACCCATCGAACACCTTAAGGATGAATTGGAATGCCGACTGCGAGCCAGGCCTAATCGCCAAACATCATTGCCCGACCTCCCTAATGCTCGTGGCGGAATGGAAGTACCTCCCCGCAGCAATGTTCCAACAGTGGAAAGCCTTCCCAGAAGAGTGGAGGCTCTTATAGCAGCAAAGGGAGGACCAACTCCATATTAATGCCCATGATTTTGGAATGAGACGTTTGACGAGCAGGTGTCCACATACTTTTGGTCACATCATTTATCATTCCGCCTTCATTGAGGAAACCAGTGTTGCAGCAGCTACACTCAGGTCATAGTGGAATGGTTTGCATGAAGGAAATCGAACAAAACTTCTTCTTGTGGCCTGGATGGAAGAATTAAGAAGAAAGCAAAAACATGTTCCTCATTCCAAAAGTTTTGCAACGTACCTCAACTTGTACCCCTCCAACCTTTGGATTGGCTGGAGGAGGCGTGGCAACGCACACACGTCGACTTTGCATGTACATTCGAAGACAGAATGTTTATTGTGGTCGTGGATACTCATAGCAAGTGGCCAGAAGTTGCCGTCACGAGGTCTACTACCGCAGAGAAGACCTTGGAGAAGTGTTTAGTCGGTTTAGGTCGCCACTCCAACTTGTTACTGACAACGGACCGCAGTCAGTGTCCCAAGAAATGGCCACGTTCCTAGAGGTGAATGGCGTWCAGTACATCAGGTCTGCACCATGTGATCCATCTACCAACGGGCTGGCGGTGAGGTTCRTACAGACCATGAAACACAGCTAGGAACTACCTTAAAGGACCAAAGGATGGTCCTGCTACGGTCATCGTCAGACTGGTCCTGTGTCCTACACTGTTTAGACTGCAGATGTCACCTGGAAAAGGCACACAGATCATTTACTGTTGAGTAAAGCAACACCGACAGAACCACCAGTCATGAGTGGTCCAGAACTGTTACTGGGTGACACCCTAACCCAGCAGTCGTCACCTAGGGGCTCACAGTCACCTTCTCAGGACTGCTGTTCATAATTTATGTAGGAGGGGAGGAGTTATGTCTTGGGGTTGTGCCGCAGATCATCATGTGGGTTTGCATGTGTTGAGATGCGCACAACCTAGATAATCCATCTCATCATTATTGAATTGTTATAAAGACGTGGTTATGAAACACACGAGATATAACACTTGTAACCGCGGTTCTATGAACTAACCGGCGCATTCAGTGGATAGAAAACGATTGGGGAGGACAAAATAGCCCACTGGAATATTGGGGGGGGACATGTCCTCCTCACCTTATAGGTCAACTGCACCTACAGGTTCGAGGAACTGAATGGGTTTAGGGAGTTGGAGCTCAATGCAGGAACAGGATGAGCAAGTTGGTTGGAACGGACTAAGGGCTTTTGGTTGGTAGGCATGCTAGCTAACTTTCCGAGAACCACACATTAAATACGTAGTCAAACTTTTTTGTGTTATCCTGAATGATTTAAAACGCTGGGTACCCACTTGTGTGTTCACCAAATCTACAGCTTTAACAAAGGAAACAGCAGCTTCCACCTCAGCAGTGGGAGGGTTAATACTGAGTTGTGCTCCTTCCTCCACACACCTCACCAAGGCATGTCTGTCTGGATGTGCAATTGGCCTATACCTTCATAGAAAGGTCAGCTGGTGTGGCTGACATGGTATTGCCAGACATAGTGATTCACCGAATCACTGAAGCCCCCGCACACAGAAGCATGTAAACACACACACACACACACACACACACACACACACACACACACACACACACACACACACCATTGCCAGGTGAGTCATGTGAGCTTAGCAATCCCCATCGGTTGGTAGCCGCCCAGTGGGATGATGATACTGTGTCACCATGGAGGACAGATACACAGAGGCAGAATTATGTGGCTCAGCTGCTGTGATGGAGGTGTGTGTAGAGTGTGGAATAATAATGTTGGGCCTGGTACAGTCATACAAAGGATGATGTTGGGTCTCGTAGTCATACACAGGAGGAGGCTGCGCAGGACAGAGCTTTTCCTGTCCCTCTCTTCATACTGGAAACAATTGGGGATAAGTTCTTTGCCATGCCGTATGTACTTGCTCATCAGTTCCGACAATACCTCCAGTTCTGTTCTATCTAGCATGGTTATTGGAGAGTGTGCGTGCAAGTATGTCTGTGTTTGTGTCGGTCTGTGTGTGTGTGCTTTTGCATGCATGTGACGTGTCTCTGTGTATGTAGCTAATCTCTGTAGCGTGCAGTGGCTGTGCTCCCTCCTGCCTGTCTCTCTCTGCTCCCCTCAGGCTGTGTGGCTGGATTTGATCAGAAGCTCCTTAGCTACTCTCACAGCATCACAGCTCTGGAAGGGGTACTGGAGGAGAGGCACATTATAGCAGTTCGGTTGATTTCCCAGACCTAGATTTAGCTAAGAGATTCACCATTGAGCATGGTTTTTAGTCAAGATGTAAAACTAAATCTTGGTCCTTACACCTTAAATCTAAACCTAAAGAGCTCAGCCTCAACCCTAAGCCTAACCCTAGCTTCATGTCCACACCCCGATTCAACCCTAACACTTAGGGTCACACTTACAGTGTGACCCTTAGATCACACTTACAGCGTCATTACATTTTGGTACACCAGAATTACATTCATTTCCAATGAAACGCTGCGTTTGACTTGCAGCATTACGTTGCGGTGCGTTCGCTGTGGTTCATATGTTGGTTTTATCAAACATACAGTGGGGCAAAAAAGTATTTAGTCAGCCACCAATTGTGCAAGTTCTCCCACTTAAAAAGATGAGAGAGGCCTGTAATTTTCATCACAGGTGCACTTCACAACTATGACAGACAAAATGAGAAAAAAAATCCAGAAAATCACATTGTAGGATTTTTAATGAATTTATTTGCAAATTATAGTGGAAAATAAGTATTTGACCACCTACAAACAAGCAAGATTTCTGGCTCTCACAGACCTGTAACTTCTTCTTTAAGAGGCTCCTCTGTCCTCCACTCGTTACCTGTATTAATGGCACCTGTTTGAAGCTTGTTATGCATATAAAAGACACCCGTCCACAACCTCAAACAGTCACACTCCACACTCACTATGGCCAAGACCAAAGAGCTGTCAAAGGACACCAGAAACAAAATTGTAGACCTGCACAGGCTGGAAGACTGAATCTGCAATAGGTAAGCAGCTTGCTTGAAGAAATCAACTGTGGGAGCAATTATTAGGAAATGGAAACATACAAGCCCACTGATAATCTCCTCGATCTGGGCTCCACGCAGACTTCACCCGTGGGGTCAAATGATCACAAGAACGGTGAGCAAAATCCCAGAACAACGGGGGGACCTAGTGAATGACCTGCAGAGAGCTGGGACCAAAGTAACAAAGCCTACCATCAGTAACACACAACGCCGCCAGGGACTCAAATCCTGCATGCGAGACGTGTCCCCTGCTTAAGCCAGTACTGTCCAGGCCCGTCTGAAGTTTGCTAGAGAGCATTTGGATGATCCAGAAGAAGGATTGGGAGAATGTCATATGGTCAGATTAAACCAAAATAGATTACTTTTGGTAAAAACTTCAACTCGTCGTGTTGGAGGACAAAGAATACTGAGTTGCATCCAAAGAACACCATACCTACTGTGAAGCTGGGGGTGGAAACATCATGCTTTGGGGCTGTTTTTCTGCAATGGGACCAGGACGATGATCCGTGTAAAGGAAAGAAGCATGGGCCATGTATCGTGAGATTTTGAGTGAAATCCTTCCATCAGCAAGGGCATTGAAGATGAAACGTGGCTGGGTCTTTCAGCATGACAATGATCCCAAACACACCGCCGGCAACAGGAGTGGCTTCGTAAGAAGCATTTCAAGGTCCTGTGTGCCTAGCAGTCTCCAGATCTCACCCATAGAAAATCTTTGGAGGGGTTGAAAGTCCGTGCTGCCCAGCAACAGCCCCAAACATCACTGTTCTAGAGGAGATCTGCATGGAGGAATGGCCCAAAACCAGCCAAGTGTGTGAAAACTTGTGAAGACTTACAGGAAACGTTTGACCTCTGTCATTGCCAACAAAGGGTATATAACAAAGTATTGAGATAAACTTTTGTTATTGACCAAATACTTATTTTCCACCATAATTTGCAAATAAATTCATAAAAAATCCTACAATGTGATTTTTGGATTCTTTTCCTCATTTGTCTGTCATAGTTGAAGTGTACCTATGATGAAAATTACAGGCCTCTCTCATCTTTTTAAGTGGGAGAACTTGCATAATTGGTGGCTGACTAAATACTTTTTGCCCCACTGTATATACTGTACTCTATATCATCTACCTGCACTGCCATCTTTATGTATACATGTATCACTAGCCACTTTAAACTATGCACTTTTATGTTTACATACCCTACATTATCATCTCATATGTATAATACTGTATCGATACCATCTACTGCATCTTGCTCTGCCGTTCTGTACCATCACGCATTCATATATCTTTATGTACATATTCTTTATCCCTTTACACTTGTGTGTATAGGTAGTTAGTTGTTGGCATTGTTAGGTTAGATTACTCGTTGGTTATTACTGCATTGTCGGAACTAGAAGCACAAGCATTTCGCTACACTCGCATTAACATCTGCTAACCATGTGTATGTGACAAATAACATTTGATTTGATTAGATTTTGATATTAGGCTAACGCATTACAAGTTGCGCAATCTTTTTGGACATGTAGCCTATTTGACTCATACATAGCAGTTGAAACCTGGCACACAGTTCACCATGACTGGACCGTTGTGATTAGTGAGGATTAGGGTAGATTTCTAGGACTATTGTTCAACCCCTATGTACACTTCTTTCACCTAACAATATTTAATGGATTGAAACATTTTCAGGATGAATCAGATTGCTTTCTTCCAACGATCCCTGTTCTGAACCCATTTTCTAGATATTCCTAGTAAAKTTGTCTAAATGAATCTAATTAAAGATGCACTATGCAGAAATAATTTCCTGGTTGCTCAGATTATAATAGTTTGCCTAATTTCCGAATATGTGACAAAACAAGCAAGAATAGTGTAGAGAATTATTGTATCATCTAAACCACTGTTAAATATATTTTCCATAACCTAAAATATTGTATTTTATGTACAAAACCGAAAGTAAAAGATCAAAAACAAAACTTGAGAACGGGAAGCATAGAAATAGTGCACTTAGAACAGATCTACTGCTTCTTAGACTTGCTTTCAATGAGAATGACAGATCTATACAGTGGCAAAAAAGTATGTGAACCCTTTAGAAATACCTGGATTTCTGCATAAATTGGTCGTACAATTTGATCTGATCTTCATCAAGGTCACAACAATAGACAAACATAGTCTGCTTAAACTAATAACATACAAACAATTATACGTTTTCATGTCTTTGTTGAACACACCGTGTAAACATTCACAGTGCAGGGTGGTTTACTTCTGTGTTTTGGGTCGTTGTCCTGTTGCATCACCCAACTTCTGTTGAGCTTCAATTGGCGGACAGATAGCCTAACATTCTCCTGCAAAATATCTTGATAAACTTGGGAATTCATTTTTCCATCGATGATCGCAAGCTGTCCAGGCCCTGAGGCAGTAAAGCAGCCCCAAACCATGATGCTCCCTCCACCATACTTTACAGTTGGGATGAGGTTTTGATGTTCCTGTGCTGTGCCTTTTTTTCTGTGCCTTTTTCTGTAGTTTCATCTGTCCACAGAACATTTTGCCAATAACACTGTGGAACATCCAGGTGCACTTTTGCAAACTTTTAAAGAATGGCTATGGTATAGGGAATACAGTTAATTGTATTGACACTTACACGGCGCAAATTGAATAAGCCACATATTGTAATTACTTATGTGTGCTCTTAGTATTCAGAACAATGTACAGTGCTGTCATTTAGTTCAGATGCCAGGTGCTATTTTTGTCCACATTACTGCACAGTATGCATACTGTTCTCTACTATAGACCAGTGACCGCTGTCCATGGTGCTGAAATTGTAACATGTCTATGCGGCTTCCTATCGAATCAAGGATAGGCTTTCTGTGGTGCCTGGGCATATAGCTTTAGCTAAGCCAATTATTTCACGAAGTTATAAACAGTGTCATAATGCTGCCATTTAGATTGCTGACTGGTGGCAATAATGTAATTACTTGTTCAGTAATTAAAGTTGGAAATTCAAACATTTCAGATTGTAAAATGCATTTTCGATGCAATGGCATACTAATGAGCTACCAATAGATTTTTTTACAACTGTCCTCTATACCTTACCTGAACCTGCATAACATGAGCCGTCCTCACACTCTCTCCCAGCACGAATAGAAAGTTGTTGTATGTAAAAGCAGTCTATCAATGCCAAATAATACAGTCAGTCCACCCTCAGAAGAATTTGCTTGCTAAGGATTGTTTAATCATGCAGTGTAGCCTATTATCTATAGCTAAACACTGTAGGGCTTATATTTTGGGCTTATTGTGAATTTTCTATAAAATATGATACATCAAGTAGCCTAACAATGAGGAAAAAAGTAGTTGGGTTGAGTATAAATTCAGCCACTATTTATTTTTGAATTCAGTGTGTTTTTTCTGGCTAATAGCCTACACAAATGGGCTGCAATTCGAGGAAAATGCAATATAATTAAATCCAACTTGAAAGACTCCCCTTGTCTCCTGAAGTCCTCCTTGCTTATTCTCTCTCTGTGTCTGTGTCTCTTTTTCTCTTTCTTTCTCTGAGAGAAAAGTGTTTTCTGTATCTATGCTCGTCTCTCTATTTTCTTTCTACGCAGAGGCCTACAGTAGCTACAGTGTGCGACCGTGTCGCCTTGCATTTTTGTGTGCAAATTCCAGATTGTGGGCCCGACTGTTTTCTATACTGAATATTGCCAATCCAGACAGTCTTTCCCGAGGCATTGTGCGTTATATGTGCAATGCGCTGAACACAATTTAAACATAGTCTTGAATGATGCGTGCCAAGATATACCAGAAATCAGGGACTGTTCATATCGTAACCACGCAACTCAAACGCCAGTTCACTAGTATGAACAAAAATGCAAACTGCTTTTTTTTGTTCAAGCCCTGAAGAACTGTTGTTGTCCCCAACGATGATAACCTGTTTGCATCTGCCAATTTATTGCCTGTGCAGTATCCAGACAACCTGTTCCTAGATCTTCCTATACAGTTAGTATTTTTCTGTAAATGGGGGCTCAATTAAATATGTTACAGAACTGCTGTATTTGAAGCACCACTCCCCTCTGCCTAGCTTCCCTGACATTTCTACGGCATTGCGACAATCACACCGTTTTTTTTTACCATCCCTGTAGATGTCGCTTCTGCATAGAGATCGTTTTCTAACTACCTAAGAAGCATTAGGCTATTGGTCCGATATGCTCTGTTGAACACCTGAGTAAGTGCCACTCATTGCACTGGCACCGTTGTAGCCTTGACCATGGCATTTGTTCACAGATTTCCCCTTACTTTCAATCAGTTTAATGTTTTAGTTTTCAAGGCCCGAGGCACATTTTCAGTCACATTCTTGAAGCCCAGGAAACAAACACTTAGCTTCCTAGTACATATGGAAACTAAAAAGATTTATGAATGACTTTTTGGAGGTTTACTGTAAAGAGTGACTTATTACATAACAAAAAAAATGACATTGATGACAGGCACATGGGCCCACAGAGCTCCTTGCCCCCCGCCTTGTGGGTGCTGCTGGGGTGTCCAGTACGGTAGTGGTCATGTTCATGTTGATCAATCAAGGGCACTACTCCTGCTTGCATAGTAACTTAATACACCAGGCATAACTGATCATCCAGCTCCTTCCAGCCAAATGTGTGTGAGAGAGAGTGTATGTGTGTGTGTGTGTGTGTGTGTGTGTGTGTGTGTGTGTGTGTGGGTGTGGGTGAGCGAGTGTGTGTGTGTGTGTGTGTGTGTGTGTGTGTGTGTGTGTGTGTGTGTGTGTGTGTGTGTGTGTGTGCATGGACTTGTACTGTATGTGTGTGTTGATAGTCAGTGGCTCGTTACGAAACCAATAACTAGCCTACTGATTTTGCGGCACTCGTTATGTCTAGGGGTCTTAGGCCTAGTTAACTGGTCTGTAACTTGATTTAGGATCTGTGAGAAGGGCCCATGTTATCCAGGACCTTTGGGATGTCCCTACCCTGTGGAAGTTGACATTGAAAATGGTTAAGATAATGGTTAAGGTTAGGGTTGTGGGTTAGGGTAGGGACGTCCCAATTGGCATCACCTGATGTGCTTATCAACCAGGCTCAGCACGTGGAGAAGGCTGCTGTAGAAGTGGTAGTGAACTGTAGTGTGCCGTCTAAACTAACCTAACCTATTCCCTAACACTCTGTAGAGAATGATCTCCCCAGTCATAGATACGGGAAGGGGTGCTGAGGGTGCTGTAGCACCCACTAGTAAAATTAAATGATATATACAGTACCAGTCAAAAGGATTTTTCTTTATCTGTACTATTTTCTACATTGTAGAATAATAGTGAAGACATCAAAACGAATATGGAATCAAAAAAAGGGTTAAACAAATCAAAATATATTTTATTTGCCTTGATGACAGCTTTGCACACTCTTGGAATTCTCTCAACCAGCTTCATGAGGTAGTCACCTGGAATGCATTTCAATTAACATGTGTGCCTTGTTAAAAGTAAATTTGTGGAATTTCTTTCCTTCTTAATGCGTTTGAGCCAAATCAGTTGTGTTGTGACAAGGAATGGGAGGTGTACAGAAGACTGCCCTATTTGGTAAAGACCAAGTCCATATTATGGCAAGAGCAGCACAAATAAGCAAAGAGAAATGACAGTCCATCAGAACTTGTCTTCAAGTGCAGTCGCAAATAAATGGCGCCGGAAGAAATGGCAGCAGTTTTACGGGCGTCTAACCAATTGTGCTATGTGTTTTTTCTCACGTTTTTTGTAACTTATTTTGGACATAATGTTTCTGCCACCATATCTTACGGCAAAAAATAACCTGTGGATATCAGGACAGCGATCACTCACCTCGGATTAGACAAAGATTTCTTCTTCAACAAACAGGAAGCACAGGATWTACTGCGAAACAGCCTACAAGGCCCGACATCCCCGTTATTGGCAGGAGAAAGAGACGCAGGTACAGAGGACACAGAGCGGGATGCCTCGTAAGGATCCGGAGAAGGGAAGCTGCCGTTACCGTCAATATTACTCGCCAACGTACAATCATTGGACAATAAATTAGACAAGGTACGATCACGAATATCCTACCAACGGGATATAAAAAACTGTAACATCTTATGTTTCACGGAATCGTGGATGAATTATGACATGGATATTCAGCTAGCAGGATATACACTGCACCGGCTAGATAGAACAGCACACTCTGGTAAGATGAGGGGGGAGCGGTCTGTGCATATTTGTAAACAACAGCTGGTGTATAAGGAAGTCTCTGGATTTTGCACGCCTGAAGTAGAGTATCTTATGATAAACTGTAGACCACACTATTTGCCAAGAGAGTTTTCATCTATACTTTTCATGGCTGTTTATTTACCRCCACAGACGGACGCTGGCGCTAAGACCGTACTCAGTCAGCTGTATAAGGAAATAAGCAAACAGGAAACCGCTCACCCAGAGGCGGTGCTCCTAGTGGCCGGGGACTTTAATGCAGGGAAACTTAATTCAGTTTTACCTAATTTCTATCAACATGTTAAATGTGCAACCAGAGGGAAAAAAATACTAGATCACATGTACTCCACACACAGAGATGCGTACAAAGCTCTCCCTAGCCCTCCATTTGGTAAATCTGACCACAATTCTATCCTCCTGTTTCCTGCTTACAAGCCACAATTAAAGCCGGAAGCACCAGTGGCTCTGTCTATAAAAGAGTGGTCAGATGAAGCAGATGCTAAACTACAGGACTGTTTTGCTATCACAGACTGGAACGTGTTCTGGGATTCTTCCGATTGCATTGAGGAGTACACCACATCGGTCATTGGCTTTATCAATAAGTGCATCGAGGACATTGTCCCCACAGTGACTGTACCTACATACCCCAACCAGAAGCCATGGATTACAGGCAACATTCGCACTGAGCTAAAGGGTAGAGCTGCCGCTTTCAAGGTGCGGGACTCTAACCCGGAAGCTTATAAGAAATCCTGCTATGCCCTCCGACGAACCATCAAACAGGCAAAGCGTAAATACAGGACTAAGATCGAATTGTACTACACCGGCTCCAACGCTCGTTGGATGTGGCAGGGCTTACAAACTATTACAGACTACAAAGGGAAGCACAGCCGCGAGCTGCCCAGTGACATGAGCCTACCAGACGAACTAAATAACGTCTATGCTCGCTTCAAGGCATGTAACACTGAGGCATGCATGAGAGAATCAGCTKTTCTGGATGGCTGTGTGATCACGCTCTCTGTAGCCGACGTGAGTAAGAACTTTAAACAGGTCAACATTCACAATGCCGCGGGGCCAGATGGATTACCAGGATGTGTGCTCCGGGCATGTGCTGACCAACTGGCAGGTGTCTTCACTGACATTTTCAACATGTCCCTGATTGAGTCTGTAATACCAACATGTTTCAAGCAGACCACTATAGTCCCTGTGCCCAAGAACACTAAGGCAACCTGCATAAATGACGACCCGTAGCACTCACGTCCGTAGCCATGAAGTGCTTTGAAAGTCTGGTAATTGCTCACATCAACACAATTATCCCAGAAACCCTAGACCCACTCCAATTTGCATACCACCCAAACAGATCCACAGATGATCGGTTGAATGCTATTCATTGACTACAGCTCAGCATTCAACACCATAGTACCCTCAAAGCTCATCACTAAGCTAAGGATCCTGGGACTAAACACCTCCCTCTGCAACTGGATCCTGGACTTCCTGACGGGCCGCCCCCAGGTGGTGAGGGTAGGTAGCAACACATCTGTCATGCTGATCCTCAACACTGGAGCCCCTCAGGGGTGTGTGCTCAGTCCCCTCCTGTACTCCTTGTTCACCCACAACTGCGTGGCCAGGTACGACTCCAACACCATCATTAAGTTCGCAGATGACACAACAGTGTTAGGCCTGATCACCGGCAACGATAAGACAGCCTATAGGGAGGAGGTCAGAGACCTGTCCGGGTCTTGCCAGAATAACAACCTATCCTTCAATGTAACCAAGACAAAGGAGATGTTTCTGGACTACAGGAAAAGGAGGACCGAGCATGCCCCCATTCTCATCGACAGGGCTGTAGTGGAGCAGGTTGAGAGCTTCAAGTTCCTTGGTGTCCACATCACCAACAAACTATCATGGTCCAAACACACCAAGACAGTAGAAAAGAGGGCACGACAAAGCCTATTCCTCCTCAGGAAACTAAAAAGATTTGGCATGGGTCCTCAGATCCTCAAAAGGTTCTACAGCTGCAACATTGAGAGCATCCTGACTGGTTGCATCACTGCCTGGTACGACAACTGCTCGGCCTCCGACCGCAAGGCACTACAGAGGGTAGTACGTACGGGCCAGTACATCACTGGGGCTAAGCTGCCTGCCATCCAGGACCTCTACACCAGGCGGTGTCAGAGGAAGGTCCTAAAAATTGTCAAAGACCCCAGCCACCCCAGTTATAGACTGTTCTACATACTATCGCATGGCAAGCAGTACCGGAGTGCCAAGCCTAGGACCAAAAGGCTTCTCAACAGCATTTACCCCCAAGCCATAAGACTCCTGAACAGGTAATCAAATGGCTACCCGGACTATTTGCATTGTGTGTGTCATCGTCTCCCCAACCCCTCTTTACACTGCTGCTACTCTCTGTTTACCATATATGCATAGTCACTTTAACTATACATTCATTTACATACTACCTCAATTAGCCTGACTAACCGGTGCCCCCGCACATTGGCTACCCGGACTATATGCATTGTGTCCCGCCAACCACCACCCGCCAACCCCTCTTTTACGCTCCTGCTACTCTCTGTTTATCATCTATGCATAGTCACTTTAACCATACCTACATGTACATACTACCTCAATTAGCCCGGTTGGTGCCTGTATATAGCCTCGCTACTGTATATAGCCTCGCTACTGTTATTATTCACTGTCTTTTTACTGTTGTTTTTTATTTCCTTACTTATCTATTGTTCACCTAATACCTATTTTTGTAAGTAAGCATTTCACTGTAAGGTCCACACCTGTTGAATTCGGCGCACGTGACAAATAAACTTTGATTTGAAAAACCATGAAGCGCTATGATGAATCTGGCTCTCATGAGGACCGCCACAGGAAAAGAAGACCCAGAGTTACCTCTGCTACAGAGGATATGTTCATTAGAGTTACCAGCCTCATAAATCTGCAATTAACTGCACCTCACAGAATTCAAGTAACAGACACATCTCAACATCAACTGTTCAGACCTTCATGGTCGAATTGCTGCAAAGAAACCACTACTAAAGGACACCAAAAAGAAGAAGAGACTTGCTTGGGCCAGTGGACATTAGACCGGTGGAAATCTGTCCTTTGGTCTGTTGAGTCCAAATTGGTGATTTTTGGTTCCAACCTCCGTGTCTTTGTGAGACGCAGAGTAGGTAAACAGATGATCTCTGCATGTGTTTCCCGCTGTGAAGCATGGAGGAGGAGGTGTGATGGTGTGGGGGTGCTTTGCTTTAAATAAATCACACTGTCTTTGATTTATTTAAAATTCAAGGCACACTTAACCCGCATGGCTACCACAGCATTATGCAGCGATACGCCATCCTATCTGATTGCGCTTAGTGGGACTATCAGTTGATTATTAACAGGACAATGACCCAACACACCTCCAGGCCGTGTAAGGGTTATTTGACCTAGAAGGAGAGTGATGGAGTGCTGCATCAGATGACCTGGCCTCCACAATCACCCGACCTCAACCCAATTGAGATGGTTTGGGATGAGTTGGACCGCAGAGTGAAGGAAAAGCAGCCCAAAAGTGCTTAGAATATGTGGGAACTCCTTAAAGACTGTTGGAAAAGCCTTCCAGGTTACTACCTCATGAAGCTGGTTGAGAGAATGCAAAGCTGTAATCAAGGCAAATGGGTGGCTACTTTGAAGAATCTCAAATATATTTTGATTTGTTTAACCCTTTTTGCTTACTACAAGATTCCATATGTGTTATATAATAGTTTTGATGTCTTCACTATTATTCTACAATGTAGAAAATAGTACAAATAAAGAAAAACCCTTGAATCAGTAGGTGTGTTAAAACTTTTGACTGGTACTGTATATATATATACACTATGTTTACACTATATATGCAAAAGTATATGGACACTGATTCACTATTTCAGCCACACCCGTTGCTGACAGGTGTATAAATTTGAACACACAGCCATGCAATCTCCAAAGACAAATATTGGCAGTAGAATGGCTTTACTGAAGAGCTCAGTGACTTTCAATGTGGCACGGTCATAGGATGCCACCTTTCCAACAAGTCAATTCATAAAATTTCTGCCCCGCTAGTGGTGCCCCGGTCAACTGTAAGCCGCACACAAGCCTAAGATCACCATGCGTAATGCCAAGCGTCGGCTGGAGTGGTGTAAAGTTCACCATCTGGCAGTCTAACATATGAATCTGGGTTTGGCGGATGCCAGGAGAACGCTACCTTGTGGTTTAATGGAAGCAAGTCAAGCAGCAATGCTCCATCATCTCGTGGAAAGCCTTCCCAGAAGAGTGGAGGCTGTTACAGCAGCAAAGGGGACCAACTTCATATTAATGCCCATGATTTCGGAAATTAGATTTTCGACAAGCATGTGTCCACATACTTTTGGTCAGGTAGTCCCCTTAAATACTTGTAGCAGATCAAAGAAAAATATTCCTGGCCATGGATGTGTTACTCATTTTAAGGCTGAATAAATACTGTTACATTAGTTTATAAGATACAATAAATAGCCAAAGGTTAAGGCTATTACAAAAGTAATACTGAATTGTGTTTGGTTGACAACGCAACCAAATATCAACATTTAAAAGAGATCTAATATTTGGATAGTTTCATCTGAGCCTATTCCTTAAGTAAAATTTTTGGTTTCGTTGGAGACGTGAATCCAACATATAATTTTTTAACTTGTCGTTAATAGGCAATTTACTGTATTGCAAAAGTGATATTGAATTTTGTTTGGTTGTTAGCGCACCCAAATAGAAGGAGATGTATCTTTTGTGCGACTGATTTAGACAGACTTTAATTCCAATATTTCTACAAAATAATAATTTATATGTTGGATTCACGTCCATCGCAACCAAAAATCTAAGTTAAAGACGAAGACTAAATCATGTCAACCTTGATTTAAAGTGCATTTTAAGTTTGATTTAGTCCTATTCTTCAACTTAGATTTTTGGTTGAGATGGAAACGTGAATCCAACGTATGAATTATTATCTAGAAAATTTGAAATCAAAAGATCTGAAACCGTAGACCTACATATATGTATTGGTTATTTTTAGTTGAACCCTGGGTAGAATTGAAAACAATAGCTGTTGATGACATTGCAAATGCTATATAGTCCTAAATGACATCACTGATGATATGATGGTCAAATTTCATTTGCTCTGTTAACCTACCCTTTGGAATGACTTTGATAGCGACAGTGAATCTATTTAGTCATTAAGAGATCTCTCAATAATGATTCTCACGATAGCACATTGATAGTTGTCATTGACCAGTTTGTGCCCAGTTTGTGCTCCTCCTCAGTCCCCTTAAGGTCTCTCCAAACCCGAGTCCCCACAGTCCCTCCAGTCCCCATCCCACACACCCTCTCGGCCCCCGACCTCCACTCTTAGGTCCCAGGCAGTCTACAACACACTGACACAGGCTCAAGCACACTGGGCCAGGGAGGGCAGAGGCCAGGCCGGAGGCAGCTGGTTTTACTCCCAGATGAGACCCATGTAGCGAGAGAGAGCACCCTAGAGGCACACACAAGCACACACACGCAGATTAACAGACAACGGGTGAGAGCGAGAGAGAGAAAGAGGGGGAAAGAGATAAAGGGAGAGAGAGAGAAAGAGAGACCAGCGGTAGATAGCACCCTCGAGATACAGATTTGAATTTAATTAATTTGTGAGCCGTACAATAAGCCCCATGTGAGATTGTGCCTTGTGGTGGGTTTTGGATAGTAATGCAGACAGTTGGAAGATAAAGAGAGTGCTGACCAGCAATATAGGGAACAGACAGACACACACACAGGCTCTAGCTCACATTCATACTATTGCACCAAATTATTTGCAGCACTAGTTCTCAGGGAAAGAAAATTCTACCATATTCAGAGTTTACTTAAAAACCTACAGCAGATACAAAACGTGTTTTGGAAAGCTCAAGTACCCTTCCAAAGACACATGACACATTCTCATAGGGATAGTAAAGCTCACTTGAGGACTCTGCCTCAATCAAATTTAATGAAATGTATTTATAAATCCCTTTTTACATCAGCAGATGTCAGAAAGTGCTTATACAGAAACCCTGCCTATAAAAAAAGAGCAAGAAATGCAGATGTAGAAGCACGGTGGCTAGAAAAAAACWCCCTGTTTCTATAAATAGCCTCTTGGATGTTTAATATTCAGTCGTTGATCAGGGCCCCTGTGTGTGTCTCTCTGATTTGTGTCTCTGGAGCAGAGGCTTGGCCCTTGAGACACCCGATTAGCGGATGTTTTGGCGGTATCAGAGGTGGAACTGTGTTGGAGCCGTGACATCGGTGAGCAGTTGTTYTTGCATCATTGTCAGGAAGTCATACCCGCCCCACTCGAGTTAAAGTTCAAAGCGAGAAAGTGTAGGCTATATAGAAATAAGGATGCTCAAATGTTTAAATCATTCAACAAAATAATAAGGGTTTCTATCATCCTAATGGAGGTGTAGAGTACATCTCACATTCCAGTGTTTAACTTGTCAACAAGGCTGCATGGGATTTCTGTTAATGCAACCAATGGCAGTGTTCGCTTTCAGAATAATGCTGGGAACTACTTGTGGATTTGGCAGCTCTAAGGCAGTTCCAACTCCGCTATGCAGATGTCGGCTAAAGCAGACAGAGCCCATGGTCATACAGCCGGGAGATAAATATAGCTAGTAAATGTATTTATAGCATCTACCTCTCTCTGCAGCAGCGAACTGGAAAGAGCAAACCAACACACAGATGGACTTACACTCACAAACACGGGCACACAGACAGGCATGCGCGCGCGCACACACACACACACACACACACACACACACACACACACACACACACACACACACACACACACACACACACCTGTCTCTTATACACATCTAGATGTGTATAAGAGACAGCACACACACACACACACACACACACACACACACACACAGGAGGATTACCTGACCTTGGGATGCTAGTGGGGGACGAAGAGTAGAGTCATTCTGTCCTCTGCAGCTGTTGCTGCTGTTCACACCAGGGGAGTCTCTCCAACCCACCTCCAATAAAGTCCCACGTGGCTCCTCTGCTTTCCTTCTAGCTGACATCACACATGGGTTTTCTGGTTTAGTTTGTTTCTGGTGTCTTGTACCATTGTTTTAGAAGCAGCCTATACATTACAGTATTTTTGATAAATTAGAGAAAAAACTATCTTGCATCCATTATCATATAACAAAATCCCTCTTCACAGGCAATGCAGTAGGGAATACAACAACTTGACACCTTGGCCTAGCTATTAAATATTATTTGTCAACACAAAGAAGGATTGACCAGCAAGATGGAGTCAGGTGGTCTCTAGGCAACCTGAGGGAAATTACAGGCTAACAAGCTTTACAGTAAATAAAGCCTTGTCTCCAGAGGAAACTAGCCACTAGGCACTGACTTCAGTTCGACATCTGTTTATTATCTATGCATAGTCACTTTACCCCAACCTACATGTACAAATGACCTTGACTAACCTGTACACCCRTACATTGACTTGGTACCGGTACCTCCTGTATATAAMCACGTTATTGTTATGTTATTTAATTAATGGTGTTACTTTTAATTTTTACTTTAGTTTATTTAGTAAATATTTTCTAAATATTTTGCTAAATAAAATACTCTATTTCTTGAACYKCATTGTCGGTTAAGGGCTTGTAAGTAAGCATTTCACTGTAAAGTCTACACCTGTTGTATTCAGCGCCTGTRACAAATAAAATTTGATTTGATCCAGTTTTGATTTACATTTGGTTGAGTTGTCATATCACCACGTCATTGGATTTAGGTCAAAAGTTGGGTGATACATTTTTTCAAATCCAATCAGTTTAGCACGCTGATTCTCTAATGTTAAGGAAGTCTCGAGTTTTTGCTCACCTGATTTAGAATACCTCATGATAAGCTGCAGACCATACTATTTACCATCTTTATATTTTGTAGCTGTCTATKTACCAYCACAAATTGATGCTGGCACTAAGACCTCMCTCAATGAGCTGTATAGGGCCATAAGCAAACAAGAAAATGCGCATTCATTGGCAGTGGCCGGTGATTTTAATGCTGAAATCCGTTTTACMTCATTTCTTACCTGTGCAACTAGAAGTGAAAATCTCTACAGCACCTTTATTCCACACACAGAAATGCATACAAGGCCCACCCTCGCCCTCCCTTTGGCAAATCAGACCTTAACTCTATTTTCCGGCATCCTGCTTACAAGCATAAACAACTTCCACTCAATACGGAAGTGGTACGAGGAAGTGCATGCTAAGCTACAGGACTGTTTTGCTAGCGCAGATTGGAATATGTTCCGGGGTTCATCCGATAACATTGAAAAGTTTATCACATCAGTCACCAGCWTCATTAATAAGTGCATCCACGATGTCTTCCCCACGGTGACCATACATACATGCCCCAAACAGAAGCCATGGATTACAGGCAAAATCCTGCTACGACCTCTGCCGAGCCATCAAACAAACAATGATCAAATCCTACTACGCTGGCTCTGACGCTCAATGGATGTGGTGGGGCTTGCAAACTATCACGGATTACAAAGGGAAACCCAGCAGCGCGAGCTAAATAACTTCTATGCTCGCTTCGACATAAGCAACACTGAACCATGCATGAGAGCACCAGCTGTTCCGGACAACGGTGGGATCTCGCTCTCCGTAACTAATGTGAGTAAGACCTTTAAAAAAGGGTAACATTCGCAAGGCCACATACTCAGAGCATGCGCTGACCAGCTGCCAAGTGTCTTCACTGACATTTTCAACCTATCCTTGATAATGAGTTTCCTGAGTTTCCTACTTGCGCCTAGCACGTGAATTCAGTTCATAACCAAGTGGGAAGTGGGAATTTACACATATGACTGAGAAAAATCCACTTGAATGGACCTCCAACTGGTAAGTTMCTGGTGGGAAACTCATCTACCATCCTGAGCTCCCACTTCTCCCACATGCTGACCTTTGACATCACCTACTTAGGAAATTACCTTTATAACAGCATTTTCAGCAGTTAAATGCAACAATAAAACATTATTCATAAAAAGCTATCTATTAATATGATTTTTTAACAGAATAATTTGTTTACAAGCATGATATCTGTACTTTTAGTTTATAATTTACTCAGCTTGCGGGCCATTAGCCAATCAACGTTTCTCAACGAGTTCAAAGCATGTGAATGCATCCAACTGGTATTTTACAACGGGTAACTTCCCAACTCCCATATGGTTACTAACGTAGCATTAAACTGAACGTATGGAGTAGAAAAATGTACCATTGTACTAGATTATTTGSACATGTACCCTAAAAGGTACCAACCAGTGCCATGTGAGTTCCTATGTGTACCTCTAAAAGGTACCTTATGTGTACCATTGACCTTTTTGTACACCAGGGAACACCACTGTACCATAAGGCAGTTTCATCTTCGACACTGCCAGTACACCAGCTATGCTAGGCCAGTCCTTTTCTGGCTGTGCCGGGTGTAGATTATAACAGAACATGGCCAAGATGTTCAAATGTTGAATCTAGGCATTAATGTCAAGTGACCCTGAGCACGGCTACTTTTTTGTTGGTGTTGTCAGATAATCGCTCAWTTATTGACTTGATTCCGGGCAACTTTTAGCAAAGTGGAGAAMTGTATATTCCGGAMAACTTTTAGCAAAGTGGAGAACTGTATATTCCGGRCAACTTTTAGCAAAGTGGAGAACTGTATATTCCGGGCAACTTTTAGCAAAGTGGAGAACTGTACTCTTGCCAATAAATCTGTGGTCGATCTCTCTCATTGCCACAGACCTGATGGCAAAGCAGGAAATTAGGTTGCTGGCATCTAAGAGGTTGTGAGTTCAAATCCTGGAGTGTGGCTGTGTACCATGTGTGCATGCAAACCATGTTGGGATCGATTACGTTTTAAGTTCCCGTCAATTCAGAAAGGAAATCAAATTCCACCTCCTAATTTTCCGGTATTGAAAAGCAGGGAAAATAATTGGAATCAGAACTTCTGTGTTCTTCTGTTTTCGTTGTTGTGTATTTACTGACAAAATAAAGTTTAGCTGTAGAAAAACAAAAACGTTGTTTTGACTATTTTCACCGCAACTCAGTAGCCGGTAACTTACTATAAAATAATAAGCGCATCTTGTTATCCCATGTTGAACCACATGATTTCACATATGGAAAAATCACATGATTTCACACGTGAAATTGACACGTGAAAACGTGTTTTTGGTGATCATGTTTTTCACGTGTGCAATTTCATGTGTTGTTGCTATTCAGCTAAAGTATGACCCTACCTGGGATTGAACTTGCAACCTCTGGATTTCAGTATTTCCATACACATTCAATACCTATAATACATCTCTGCGCTTAGCAAAATAGTGCCATCTGCACTGCTATTTTAGTTATCAGTTATTCTGACTATTCTCTCAACATTTACTTATTTCAGCAATTTGAGGGTTTTCTGTATAGTTGTCTAATGTTGGTTAGGCATATTATTCTGCTTTAATGTTACACCTAATCCACTATGATAAATGTAATAATTTTTCTTGAGCACATTTTGTTACAAAGCTGAGATGCACTTTGAAGTCCAAAGTGTAGGAATAGAGGTGAAATCAGTTATTGACACAGACATGGTGGAGTAGAAGGACGATTGGAATGCAGTGAACCAAGAGGATGCGAGTTAAAATCCCAGGTAAGGACATGTTAAATAATAATGACTGTATAAACATACACGATGTGTATCAAATATGTAAGTTGAAAACACTGCATGTGAAAAACACTGTGGGTATCATGATGTCACATTTTTGTTTGCAGGTCATCTCATGTGAACATTTTAATCCACATTAAAAGATCACATTACGCGATCACATGTGAAAATACACGTGTGAAGTGTTCCAAAAACACATGGTTTCACATGATTTCATGGAAATGTCACATGGGAAATCATGTGATTTTCCACATGTGAAATCATGTGTTTTTCCCGTAAGGGATTATGCTGCATTTTTATTGTACAGCCTTTTAGTCTATTTTTCTCCACTTCCTGTCTGACTGACGTGCCCAAAGTAAACAGCCAGTTGGGTAGAAATTGGATATTGCATACCATTGGATAGAAAATACTTTGAAGTTTGTAGAAATGTTAAAATAATGTATGAGACTATAACACAAAAGATATAGTAGGAGAAAATCCAAAGAAAACCAACCAAAATATTTTTTYTTTTTTGAGAGCCCATGCTCTTCCAATGGAACGTATAGGGTCATATCCAAATCCAGCTCCCAGATTGCAATTCCTATGGCTTGCACTAGATGTCAACAGTCTTGGTCCAAGGTTTCAGGCTTGTTTCTTCCCAAACGAGGAAGAATTTTGAGTTTTAGTACTGGGGGTCAGAGTTGGAAATCAGTCTGTGCACGCGCGCCGAAGAAGACGCAGTATGTGTAGCCATGTATCTGATGTTGTCTGTACAAAAAGAGTATGACATAATGCCGCCATAGCAATTGATTGATTGATGCCAGCGAGCATTTGGCTGTTGACAAAAAATTGTCCCTTTCCTAAGCCATGGATTGAGATGGGGATTTGGACTTGGTGTGATTATAACAGCGATTCTGATCTAACCATACATTAGATTGAAGTTCATTATGCAGCCTAGATGTAGTAGGTACACGTTAAGTAGCTAGCTAGCCAACTTAGCTGGTTCATTGTTGCCCCTGCAAGGAATTTAGGCTCGCAAGCATTTAAGCCAGGTAGCCTAGTCTAGGACATCAAAACTAAAAGCGTGTACTACTGTATGATAGTCATAGACCGTTTTGCCAACATGAGAGGAGTATGGCATTGGCTCATCGCCAAGCTCAGGACCCTGGAACTGAACACCACCCTCTGCAATTGTATCCTGGACTTCCTGACGGGCCAACACCAGGTGGTGATGGTAGGCAACAAAACATCTGCCACGCTGACCATCAACACGGGGGCCCCTCAGGGGTGTGTGCTTAGTCCCCTCCTGTACTCCTTATTCACCAACGACTGTGTGGCCGTGCACGACTCCAACACCATCATCAAGTTTGCTGTCACACGACGGTGGTAGGACTGATCAGACGACGATGACGCAGCCTATAGGGAGGAGGTCAGAGACCTGGCAGTGTGGGGCCAGAACAACAGCCTCTCCCTCAAAGTCACCAAGACAATGGAGCTGATCGTGGACTACAGGAAACGGAGGGGAGAGCATGACCACAGCTGGTTAAGAGCTTCAAGTTCCTCAGTGTCCACATCGTTAAGGAATTAACATGGTCCACACACCTACACAGTTGTGAAGAGGGAACAACAGCACCTCTTTCCCCTCAGGAGGCTAAAAAAGATCTGGCGTGGACCCTTAGATCCTCAAAAAGTTCTACAGCTGCACCATTGAGATCATCTTGACTTGCTGCCTCTACATGGTACGGCAACCGCAAGGCACCCGACTGCAAGGCGCTACAGAGGGTGGTTAGTATGGCCCAGTACATCACTGGGGCTGAGCTCCCTGCCATCCAGGACCTCTATACCAGGCGGTGTCAGAGAAAGGCCCAGAAATGTTCAGACTCCAGCCACCAAGCCATAGACTGTTCTTTCTGCTACCGCATGCCAACAGGACCCTGAACAGCTTCTACCTCCAAGCCATAAGACTGTTTAACAAGGCTGCTAAATAGCTAATCAAATGGCTACCCGGGCTACCTGCATTGATCCTTTTTTAWTTAACTCTCTTGCACTGACTCTATGCACACACTGGTCTCTATCCACACACTCACACATACTTACACTGAGTGACACCCCAACACACACACACAACATCAGTTATGTATAGCCCACTGCTGTGACAGAAGAGGAAAAGTGATGGGGTTTGTTTAGGCCTGTAGGGGTTTGCATGTCTGTAGTGTTTAGAAACAGTTAGGAAACGTGTTGTTGTAGGCTATCTTGATTCCATGCTTGGTAATGTAAAGAACGCAATAGTATGTTTGTTTGACTCTAAGCCTTGGATGTCTTTTCAATAGCCTACAACAACACGTTTCCCAAATCTTTTCAGTTTCCTGAGGGGGAAAAGGCATTCAAGATTTTCTTGGTGTGTTTGGACCATGATAGTTTGTTGGTGATGTGGACACCAAGGAACTTGAAACTCTCGACTCGCTCCACTACAGCCCCGTCGATGTGAAAGGGGGTGTGTTCGGCCCTCCTTTTCCTGTAGTCCACGATCATCTCCTTTGTCTTGTCCATGTTGAGGGAGAGGTTGTTGTCCTGGCACCACACTACCAGGTCTCTGACCTCTTCCCTATAGGCTGTCTCATCATTGTCGGTGATCAGGCCAACCACAGCTGTGTCGTCAGCAAACTTGATGGTGTTGGAGTCGTGCTTGGCCACGCAGTCATGGGTGAGTTGAATTGACGCTTTGCCTGTTTGATGGTTCGTCGGAGGGCATAGCGGGATTTATTCTAAGTGTCCGGATTAGTGTCCCGCTCCTTGAAAGCAGCAGCTCTAGCCTTTTGCACGGTGCAGATGTTGCCTGTGGCTTTTGGTTGGGATATGTACGTATGGTCACTGTAGGGACGACGTTGTCGATGCACTTATTAATGAAGCCGGGGACTGATCCAAATCCATTGGATCAATCCCAGAACATATTCCTGTCTGTGCTAGCAAAACAGTCCTGTAGCATAGCATCCGCATCATCTGACCACTTCCGTATTAAGCGAGTCACTGGTACTTCCCGCTTTGGTTTTTGCTTGTAAGCAGGAATCAGGAGGATATAATTATGTTCAAATTTGCCAAATGGAGGGCGAGGGAGAGCTTTGTGAGTGTCTCTGTGTGTGGAGTAAAGACGGTCTAGGTTATTTTCCTCTGGTTGCACACGACATGCTGGTAGAAATTAGGTAAAACGGATTTAAGTTTCCCTGCGTTAAAGTGCCCGGCCACTAGGAGCGCCACTTCTGGATGAGCCTTTCTTGTTTGCTTATGGCCTTATACAACTTGTCGTGTGCGGTCTTTGTGCCATCGTCGGTTTGTGGTGGTAAATAGACGGCTACGAAAAATATTTTCAGTCGTAAGACATGGTAGCATCAACATTATGTACAAATTAAGTTACAAACAAAGTGAAAAAACACAAAGTAGCACAATTGGTTTGAGGCCCATAAAACGGCAGCCTTACCCCCTCTGCCGCCATTCTTCATAATTGCCTATATCAAGAATAAATATAATTTAAGATGAAAAGTCTGCACACATTTMTTTTTCTATTTCAATCAATTCCTCTTGCTCCACCATATTATTTTTCCCAAAGATTAGAAATATACTCTCAAATGTTATTTGGAGCAAAATAAAAGTCTTAGGGCAAATAAAGAAGGAAAAAGTCTATGACAGAGGCGGGTTGCAACTTCCAAACTTACAGTGGTATTGGGCTGCACAACTTAGGGCTGCAATGTTTTGGCTCTCCAAGAAACCATACTTACCCTGGCTGCAGACTAAAATGATGACCACAAAGAAGAATCCTACTAATCCCTTTGTTAAAAACACCCTAACTATATGGCACGAAGTACAACAATATCTGGGAGAACTCCCTGAGTTATCCAGTGTCACACCAATTTGGAGAAATGACAATTCCACACCTGTTAAAAATTACTTAGGGTTTAAAGAATGGGCAAGAAAAGGGATTGTTAAAGTAATGGACTTACAGTGCCTTGCAAAAGTATTCACCCCCTTGGCGTTTTTCCTATTTTGTTGCATTACAACGTGTAATTTAAATTAATCTTTATTTGGATTTCATGTAATGGACATACACAAAATAGTCCAAATTGGTGAAGTGAAAAAAAATTACAAAAAATGTTTAATTTCTTTTTAAAAATAAAAAACGGAAAAGTGTTGCGTGCATACGTATTCACCCCCTTTGCTATGAATCCCCTAAATAAGATCTGGTGCAACCAATTACCTTCTGAAGTTAGATAATTAGTTAAAAAAAGTCCACCTGTGTGCAATCTAAGTGTCACATGATCTGTCACATGTTCTCAGTATATATACAGTGGGGAGAACAAGTATTTGATACACTGCCGATTTTGCAGGTTTTCCTACTTACAAAGCATGTAGAGGTCTGTAATATTTATCATAGGTACACTTCAACTGTGAGAGACGGAATCTAAAACAAAAATCCAGAAAATCACATTGTATGATTTTTAAGTATTTAATTTGCATTTTATTGCATGACATAAGTATTTGATACATCAGAAAAGCAGAACTTAATATTTGGTACAG
>NC_036864.1:2075615-2086133 GCF_002910315.2 Salvelinus sp. IW2-2015
GCAGAGAGAGAGAGAGAGAGATGCAGAGCGAGAGAGAGGAGGATTGCAGAGGAGGTGCAGAGAGAGAGAGAGAGGATCATGAGTAGAGAGAGAAGATGCAAGGAGAGAGTAGAGATGCAGAGAGAGAGAAGAGAGAGAATGCAGAAGTAGAGAGAGAAGAGATCATGAGAGAGAGAGAGAGAGAGGACAGAGAGAGAGAGGACAGAGAGCAGAGATAGAGAGAAGGAGAGAGACGAGAGAGAGATGAGACGAGAGAGTAGATGATGCAGAGAGAGAGAGAAGAGAGAGAGATGCAGAGAGAGAGAAGAGAATGGAGATAGCGAGAGAGAGAGATGCAGAGAGGAGAGAGAGAGAGAGAGAGAGAGAGAGATGCAGAGAGAGAGGAGAGCAGAGAGAGACGAGAGAGAGAGAGATGCAAAAGAGAGAATGCAGAGAGAGAAGGAGAGGAGAGAGAGAGGAGAGAGAGAGAGATTGCAGAGAGAGAGATGGCAGAGAGATGCAGAGAGAGAGATGCAGAGAGAGAGAGAGAAGAGAGAGAGAGAGAGAGAGATGCAGAGAGAGAGAAGAGAGAGATGTACAGACTCAGTGAGCAGTAGCCTTTGCTATTGAGACAGGCCGCGTAGGCAGACATGGCTCTCAAGAGAAAGACAGTATGTGCACACTGCCCACAAAATGAGTGGAAACTGAGCTGCACTTCCTAACCTCTGCCCAATGTATGACCATATTAGAGAGACATATTTCCCTCAGATACACAGATCCACAAAGAATTCGAAAACAAATCCAATTTTGATAAACTCTCCCATATCTACTGGGTGAAATTCCACAGTGTGCCATCACAGAGCAGCAAGATTTTGTTGACCTGTTGCCACAAGAAAAGGGACAAGTGACGTGCAGAGAGAGAGAGAGATGCACGATGACAGAGAGAGAGAGAGAGAGAGAGAGAGAGAGAGAGATTGCAGAGAGAGAGGAGAGAGAGCAGATGCAGAGAGAGAGAGTGGAGAGATGCAGAGAAGAGAGAGAGAGAGATGCAGAGAAGAGAGAGAGATGCAGAAGAGAGAGAGAGATGCAGAGAGAGCAGAGAGAAGAGATGCAGAAGCAGAGAGAGAGAGAGAAGTGCAGAGAGAGAGAGAAATGCAGATGAGAGAGATGCAGAGAGAGAGAGATGCAGCAGAGGAGAGAGAGGAGATGCAAGAAGAGAGATGGCGAGAGAGAGAGAGAGAAGATGAGACGAGAGAAGAGATGCAGAGAGAAGAGAAGAGATGCAGAGAGAGAGAGATGCAGAGAGAAGAGGAGAGAGATGTTAAACATATTAGAGAGACATATTTCCCTCAGATTACACAGATCCACAAAGAATTTGAAAACAAATCCAATTTTGATAAACTCCCATATCTACTGGAGAAATTCCACAGTGTGCATCACAGCAGCAAGATTTGTGACCTGTTGCCACAAGAAAAGGCAACCAGTGAAGAACAAACACCATTGTAAATACAACCCAATTTTAGCTTATTTATTTTAACTTGTGTGCTTTAACCATTTGTACATTGTTACAACACTGTGTATATATAATATAACATTTTGTAATGTCTTTATTGTTTGAAACTTCTGTATGTGTAATGTTTACTGTTAATTTGTATTGTTATTTCACTTTTGTATAATATTACCTCCACTTGCTTTGGCAATGTTAACACATGTTTCCCATGCCAAATAAAGCCCCTTGAATTGAATTGAATTGAATTGAGATGCAGAGAGAGATGCAGAGAGAGGAGAGAGAGAGCATGAAGAGAGAGAGAGAGAAAGAGAGAGATGCAGAGAGAGAGATGCAGAGAGAGAGATGCAGAGCAGAGCAGAAAGTGAAGAACAAACACCATTGTAAATACAACCCATATTTATGCTTATTTATTTTAACATTGTGTCTTTAACCATTTGTACATTGTTACAACACTCTATATATATAATAATAACATTTGTAATGTCTTTATTGTTTTGAAACTTCTGTATGTGTAATGTTTACTGTTAATTTGTATTGTTTATTTCACTTTTGTATATATCTACCCTCATGCTTTGCAATGTTAACACATGTTTCCCATGCCAATAAAGCCCCTTGAATTGAATTGAGAGAGAGAGAGAGAGAGAATGCAGAGAGAGAGAGAGAGCAGAGAGAGAGAGGGATGAGAGAGAGAGATCAGAGAGAGAGAGAGATGCAGAGAGAGAAGAGAGAGAGAGATCGAGCGAAGAAGAGAGGCAGAGAGAGAGAGAGAGAGAGAGAGAGAGAGATGCAGAGAGAGAGAGATGCAGATAATATCTCTCTCTGCATCTCTCTCTCTCTCTCTGCATCTATAATTATCATCATTTAAATCATATTAATATTAATATAATTCTGATATTAATATACAAAAATTTAGATATAACCAAACATAATTAGAGAGACATATTTCCCTCAGATTACACAGACCCACAAAAGAATTGAAAACAAATCCAATTTTGATAAACCTCCCATATCTACTGGGAGAAATTCCACAGTGTGCCATCACAAGAGCAGATTTGTGACCTGTTGCCACAAGAAAAGGGCCAAACAGTGAAGAACAAACACCATTGTAAATACAACCCATATTCTATGCTTATTATTTTAACTGTTGTGTTATAACCATTTGTACATTGTTACAACACTGTATATATATATAATATAACATTTGTAATGTCTTTATTGTTTTGAAACTTCTGTATGTGTTAATGTTTACTGTTAATTTGTATTGTTTTATTTCAGTTTTGTATAATATCTACCTCACTTGCTTTGGGCAATGTTAACACATGTTTCCCATGCCAATAAAGCCCTTGAATTGAATTGAATTGAATTGACGAGAGAGGACAGCGGGGAAGAGGCGAAGCGAGAAAGATTTACTCCACCCAAAATCTGTTCGCTTGAGATAAGCAGACCAAGTGGTGGTCTATGAGAGGTTTTCGAATTATGCAAACCTTATTTGATCGAATATAAGTTTCATAATGTTTAGGCGGTTACAAATAACTGATATAAATGGATGCATGTGGCATTTTGGCAACTTTGATTAAAACAACAACACGCATCTCATTGGATAGAATGGTCCCACCTGATCTCGCCTGATCTCGCCTCCACCTGCCTGCCTCCCATCTTTGAGGACATGCATTTCCATCATTAGAGTGGTCACTYGACTATCTTGTCGATATAATAGATCATCTTTGGTAGTGATCTGTGAGGAAGGCCTTGGTTCTGTAGCTCYTGTCTCATTAGTTGACTGCCACACTGTGACACTGTGCCTCCCTGCCTGACGCCCTCTAGTCCAGGTGTAGGCAACTTGATTCAGCCGCGGGCTGTACTAGTCATTAYGAGGCGGGGAAAGGCGGAGTGGAGTTGGTCGTTTTGTGTTTTATTAGGTTAGCGTTTTATTTCACTGCTAAAGGTATCCGAGCACAGACAATAACAGCAGCATACAGAGCGACCCCAACCCGAGTTAACCTCTGACTTATGAGGAAGTAGAAAGCCCATCCCTTCGTGATAGGGGGCGTGGTTTCTACCGCTACACAGATAGGACAACCCTGACCTCTTACGCAAGGAAGTACAAACAGCCTTCAACACTGACAGGAGGTGTGGTTTGTTTTGCTACACCAGCAGCTCAAACTGGACTCTGTCCAGACATTCCTCACCCAGACCCAGCCATTACACACACTGCAACTGAGGTGAGAGTTGTTGCTTGACAACTTGGATGTGTTTTATGCAATTACTATGAATCTCCCAAAGACAACCTCTAAATTACTTCCTCTACTCACTCCTGGTTGTAAATAAGTTTACACCAGGGTAGTTACTATCAAATTAAGTGATTCATTGAATACGTAGGTATGTTCAAGATGGCGCCGGAGGGAGGGCTGCCGTCTTATCGGCACTTAACCAACCATACTATTTGAAAAGAAAATTGCGTTGTTTGTAACTTGTTTTGTACATAAATGTTGCTGCTACCGTCTCTTATGACCGAAAAGAGCTTCTGGACATCAGAACTGGGATTACTCACCTCAAATTGGACGAGGAGTTGTTCTTCAATGAGTTGGATGGGAGGGATATAATACAGATTCGCTGGAAAAGGAAACGTARGTTTCGTGGAAAGAGATCTGTCACGCCCTGGCCTTCTTTATTATTTTAGTTAGGTCAGGGTGTGACATGGGGGATGTTTGTGTGTTTTTTGTCTAGTCTAGGGTGTTTGTATTGTATAGGGGGTTTTGTAGAGTTTATGGGGTTGTGTTCAGTGTAGGTGTTTAGGTAAGTCTATGGTTGCCTGGATTGGTTCTCAATCAGAGACAGCTGTCTATCGTTGTCTCTGATTGGGAGCCATATTTAAGGCAGCCATAGGCATTAGGTAGGTTGTGGGTAATTGTCTATGTTTGACGTTAGTAGCGTGTGTCTGCACTTTTAACTACTCATGAAGACAAACTCTGATAGTAAGGAGACTTCCAGTGATACAATATAATGCAGGAAGATATTCAGCAGAGACTGCATTTTATATGCTCTAAGAGCTCAGATACAAACAATAAAAAACCCGCCTGAGATTGTTGCAAAACAAATGGATAATGAAGAACATTATATCACCCTTTTTAAGCTCCACAAATTTGACCCATACTATCCCAGACGTGTAAATATAACACGCATAGCACCTTGTATCATTGCCTGGGAGAATGTGCTGAGATACAAAAGTTTTTGAAGCTCAGTACTGCGGTGTATCTTGGGTGGAGGATGACTCTACCTAAATACCACTAAATCCCCTTAACCCAAAAAAAGGTTGGAAAAAATCAAAATATATTTAATTCTTCAAAGATAGGCTGATGACAGAACTTGCCACTCTGGCCATCTCTCACCGAACTTCTTAAAGTTAATTTTGTGGTGGTATCTTTCCATCTTGACGCGTTTGAGCCAATCAGATGTTGTACCAGGAGGGATGTTTCATGAGTGGCGCCTGGGGGTTAGGTTTATACAGTCATAAATTACCTCTTCCCCCGTTCCTCTCCCTACTCTACTGATGTTGACATTAGAGAAAGCCCCCTTTGGTTAACATAGATTCTGGGAACATCAGAAGTTGGGTTGAAAAGAACGTATATTCTGGTAATCGACCATCTGACATTATGACGGTGTACTAAGGATTTATTATGTCAGTTCGGGTTGCCCCTGACACATTCTCATCAATGATAGATGACAACTTCTACGGTGGAAAGTCTAAAATCAGAGTATCCGGATTCACATGTCGGAATTGTTGGTCTAACTTCACAAAATGTTGAAATGAAATATTGTGAAGAGATGAAATGGTCATTTAGCTTCCAAATGAGAGGATTTGGGTTTCTCATAAGGTTTGGGCCTCTGCTAACCAGTGGCCCGCCCTGTGAAGAGACATGGGGGTAATAAATTTTTCAGACCACACCCTCTCCTCTCTACATTATAAGCCTTGACAAGAAATATAAAAACTTCCTGTTCCGAGGATATTGAGTGGTGACGATCCCATGTCAGAATGCGTTCAGGAGAAAACTACAGGACGAGGCCCAACATAACAGCATGAGCTTTGGTTAGTGAAATGTGGTATGGAACTTTGAAATCTATTGACTATAGAATTGATACCCCTAGACGGTTAATTGGAAACAGCAGCTGCAAACGTTAAATTAGACAGGACATTTCTTTCAAAGGAACAACACCCCGGTAGGGTCGTATAGACACGGTACTCCTCATCTACCACCAAACCCTACCCGAAAGCACAGCTCAGAGTAATATGTTATTGCATTTTCCTTTCCAACATGGCGGAATTTAGAATGCATAAGATATTGTATTTTACGGTACACAGCTCCTTCTTTGTTACTCAGTCTTACCGCTCTTTCACTTCAAAACCCAGCCCCTTTTATTTGTATTAACCAAGCGTCATATTCTGTTCCGCCCGCTAGGGGACGTTTTTTCCTTCGGAGTGACGTTCATTTTTGTAGATCAAGGATGATTTATTCTGTTGTATATTGGTAAATTCTTGTGGATGTTGTACTAACAACCCGATAAAGTTTACCGGATTGGACCGATACTATATATAGTAACTTGTGAGCACCAATCCGTGTAAATTTAAACATTTTGTCCATCTAGAGTCGTGGACATTGTCATGCCCACTTAGTAAGCCAGGGTGTTGAAGATACCACACAGAGCCGGAGAGCGAACTCAAGCGACACTTCAGATAGTAGAGTGAGCGTGCACCAAGTAAGATGCAGCGCAGCAGCCGCTTTAATGTTGACTGCTATTTGATGTTTAACCCATCTGTAGTATTTTATTAAATTCTTTTAAGAGTTGTTATTCGGAAGATTTAACAGCTCTATAAAATATTCTTTCGTTGGTTCCCTCCTCTCTTTAGTTAATTACATGGGCGCGTGAGTGTACTCTGAAATATTCTTAGTCAATTCTCACTTCTTTCAGCGGTAAAATATAATACGGGTAGACAGGAGGGCTTATTCGTATTAGCGAGGTCCTAGCATGTCACATACAATTAATCCGTGTTCTACATTGCTGGACCGAGAGTGAATAAGTAGCCAAAGACACGAACATATGGTATTCAAAGAAGATTTAGCCCTATTTGGTAAAAAGACCAACCATATTATGGCCAAGAACAGGCTTCAAATACCAGTACATCTATAGTCTTTTGCGAGAATACGAAGCCCGGTACTTCGTCCGAGATCGGTCCTACAGGATCCAGCTGGGAGAGAGCGGCGGTTTCAAAGCCGTTGCTCAATAGGCGAAGAACCATTTCTACCAACAGATGACCTTGAAAGTTCTTCAAGTTGCAGTTCGCAAAAACCATCAAGTGGCTATGATGAAACTGTGCCTCATCATGAGGACCCGCCCACAGTAAAGGAAGATCCAGAGTTACCTCTGCTTGCAGAGAGAAGTTCATTAGAGTTGCCACCCAGCCTCAGATTGGGAGCCCAATAAATACTTCACAAGAAGTTTTTCAAGTAAACAGACACATCTCAACAACCTGTTCCAGACGGGAGACTGCCATAAATCAGGCGTTCATGATCAAATACTGCAAAGAAACCATGGACTAAAGGACATCAATAAGAAGAAGAGAGACTTGCTAGACCAGAAACACAACAATGGACATTTAGAACCGGTGGAAATCTTTCTTTGGTCTGGAATGAGCAAGTCCAAATTTTAGATTTTTTAAGGGCTATTTGACAAGGGGAATGTTGGAGTGCTGATCAGATGACCCCTGGGCCTCCACAACACCCGACCGAACCCCCAACAGAGATGTTTGGAATGAGTTGGATTTGCAGAAATGAAAGGAAAAAAGCACCAAACAAGTTGCTCAGCATATGTGGAACTCCTTCAAGACTTTTGAAGAATCTCAAATATATTTTGATTGTTTAACACTTTTGGCTTTACTACCTGATTTCCATGTTTTATTTCATAGTTTTGATGATCTTCACTATTATATACATTTAGAAAATATAATAAATAAAGAAAATCCCTTGAATGAGTAGGTGTGTTCCCAAACTTGACTGGTTACTGTATATACACATATACTTGTATATACTATACACATTCTAAGCTCTGTGTGTACACGATTCAGGTCCATCGCCAAAGCCTTTCCTCTCCATAGCACCTCGATCTATTTACATTTTGGTTAAGTTAATTATTATTCTGGCTGAAAAACTATTTCCCCCTACCTATTTCCATGTTCGTCCTAAAAATGGCCTGCAAGGATTTAGACATAATTTCCACAAGTTTGTTAATTTCACAATATTCACCTAACCAATATTTTGATGTGTCTTTTTAAAATGTTGGATTTGATAATACATTTATTAAGTCTATTTAAATAACACCCAGGATCGGATGTATGTCGTATTTTGCGAGGAATCGTATTTTGGAATAATTTCTGGCTGTAAATACAATGTTGTAATACGCCCAGTTTTATTTGGAAAACGTTTATATGTAAGCTAATAGGGCCTTCCCAAATGGGAGTCATAACAGACTGATATATTTGTCTCTAAACTACACCAACGACCAAGGTTTGTGGACAATTCAATTGATTATGCCAGCTGTCATTGTTTTGTATGTGTTTTTTTTGTGTTCAAGCCCTCCTGCAAACTGTGCATGTCTGAATTGCCAAAATGTACTAGACAGGGACAGCTCTAGCATGTACTCGACTAGCATGTTTTTCCTATTCGTGAATCAATTAAAATTAAATCACTGTTTGACATTAACCATCACTTAAAAGTTCTATTGACTTTGGCACATCCTGGCTTTATGAGATCTGCGTAAGCCAAAGTCAACCAGTCCTGCTTCTCCTCTCCTTCAGTTTTAAGGTTTTCCATTCAATCTCTTCTAAAAAGAATATATATATAAATATATGAGAGAGAGCGAGAGCAGCGAGAGCGAGAACGAGAGCGAGAGCGGAGAGCGAGAGCGAGAGAGAATACTCCACCCAAAATCTGTTCGCTTGAGATAAGCAGACCAAGTGGTGGTCTATGAGACGGTTTTCGAATTATGCAAACCTTATTTGATCGAATATAAGTTTCATAATGTATAACTGATATAAATGGATGCATGTGCATTTTGGCAACTTTGATTAAAAACAACAACACGCATCGTCATTGGATAGAATGGTCCACCTGATCTCGCCTGATCTCGCCTCCACCTGCCTGCCTCCCATCTTTGAGGAACATTGCATTTCCATCATTAGAGTGGTCACTTGACTATCTTGTCGATATAATATATCACTTTGGTAGTGATCTGTGAGGAAGGCCTTGGTTCTGTAGCTCCTGTCTCATTAGTTGACTGCCACACTGTGACACTGTGCCCCCTGCCTGACGCCCTCTAGTCCAGGTGTAGGCAACTTGACTTCAGCCGCGGGCTGTACTAGTCATTATGAGGCGGGGAAAGGCGGAGTGGAGTTTGGTCGTTTTTGTGTTTTATTAGGTTAGCGTTTTATTTCACTGCTAAAGGTATCCGAGCACAGACAAATAACAGCAGCATACAGAGCGACCCCAACCCGAGTTAACCTCTGACTTATGAGGAAGTAGAAAGCCCATCCCTTCGTGATAGGGGCGTGGTTTCTACCGCTACACAGATAGGACAACCCTGACCTCTTACGCAAGGAAGTACAAACAGCCTTCAACACTGACAGGAGGTGTGGTTTGTTTTGCTACACCAGCAGCTCAAAACTGGACTCTGTCCAGACATTCCTCACCCAGACCCAGCCATTACACACACTGCAACTGAGGTGAGAGTTGTTGCTTGACAACTTGGATGTTGTTTTATGCAATTACTATGAATCTCCCAAAGACAACCTCTAAATTACTTCCTCTACTCACTCCTGGTTGTAAATAAGTTTACACCAGGGTAGTTACTATCAAATTAAGTGATTCATTGAATACGTAGGTATGTTCAAGATGGCGCGGCCAGGAGGGCTGCCGCTGCTTATCGCACTCGTTAACGCAATCCATAGTCTATTCTGTAAAAGAGAACACTTCGCTTGTTTGTAAACTGTCCTTGTCTGTATCACTAACATCTGCTAATCTGCTCTTAGTGACCTGAAAGAGAGCTTCTTGGACATGAAGAACTTGAGGATCTCACCTCTAGAGCTTTCAATTGAGCGGATTCTCTCAATGACGTTGGTAGTTACGGGGAGTGAATAATTACAGGATCGCTGGAAAAGGACAATCGTAATTTCGGTAATAGAATGGATCTGTCACGCCTTGCCTTCTTTATCTATATAGTTAAGGTCGGGGTGTACTGGGAATGTTTTGTGTTTTTGTCTAGTCTTAGCGGATTCTGTATTTGTTATAAGGGTTTTGTAGAGTTTATGGGGTGCTGTATGAGCTTTATCAGTGTAGGTGGTGACGGACAGCTGTGCCTGGATGGTGCAAGACAAGCTTCTACTAGTCTGTCATTCTTGACCCTATGGCGAGCCATCCTTAATGGCAGTAGGTCTTAGAGTAGAAAATCTTTGTAATGTCTAATGTCTTGTGTTACTGTAATGTACGTTGTTGCAGAGCGTGTGCGATGTTAGTGTTTCTACTTCAAGCCGTCTGTTTTGTTTTGTTTTATTTGTGTTAGTTTTTCGTGTTCTTCATCTTCTCAATAAAAGAGATGTGAAATGACTCATTATTATCTCTATGACGGCTATTCTGTGACCATCGTCATGCTTCCACCTACAAGACTGGCCGTCCTGACAGAGATAGGGATGCCTTGTGGATCATGCGACGAGTGGCTAACTCTGACCCTTGCTCGCCATAACCTGCTAGCTAACGTTCCAATCGCGGGGGAAAAATAAATGACGGAACTGAAAGCATTGTATATCCTACCAACGGGACATTAAAAACTGTTAATAAGCGTATCTTATGTTTTCACCGAAGTCGGATTAGTGCTGAACGAACGACATTACAAAACATACAGCTGTGCGGGTTATACCACTATCAGCCTCTGGGAAAACAAGCAGCCCTGCGGTAAGACAAGGGGCGTGGGGCCTGATGCAT
>NC_036864.1:2086158-2097029 GCF_002910315.2 Salvelinus sp. IW2-2015
TGTCTGGTTTAGGCTTCTACGCGATCGTTTGTTTTGTTTTCTGTTTAAGTTTTTTAACTGTTAAGTTTTTTCGTGTTTCGTTATTCATCATTCTCAAAATACAAAAATTAAGATGTATCTAATACTCGCTCGCCACATTCTTTCACCTTCAAAGACATCGTGACAAGAATTTGTAAACAATAGATGGTGCACAATATCTAAGGAAGCTTCAAGGTTTTGCTCGCCTGAGGTAGAGTATCTCATGATAAACTGTAGACCACACTATCTACCTAGAGAGTTTATCTGTATTTTTTTGTAGCTGTCTACATACCACCACAGACCGACGCTGGAACTAAAACCKCACTCAATGAGCTGTATTCCGCCATAAGAAAACAGGAAAACGCTCATTCTGACACGGCACTCGTAGTGGACCGGGGACTTTAATGCAGGGAAACTTAAATCAGTTGTACCTAATGTCTATCAGCATGTTAAATGTGCAACCAGAGGGAAAACAATTCCATACCACCTTTACTCCACACACAGAGACGCGTATAAAGCTCTCCCTCACCCTCCATTTGGCAAATCTGACCATAACTGTATCCTCCTGATTCCAAGCCACAATAAGCAGGAAGCACCAGTGACTCGGTCTATAAAAAACTGGTCAAATGAATCAGATGCTAAACTACAGGACTGTTTTGCTAGCACAAACTAGAATATGTTCTGGGATTCTTCCGATGGCATTGAGGAGTACACCACATCCGTCACTGGCTTTATCAATAAGTGCATCGAGGACATCATCCCCACAGTGACTGTACGTACATACCCCAACCATAAGCCATGAATTCCATGCAACATTCACACTGAGCTAAAGGGTAGAGTCCCGCTTTCAAGGAGCGGGACTCTAACCCGCTATGCCCTCCGACGAACCATCAAACAGGAAAAGTGTCAATACAGGACTAAGATCGAATCGTACTACACCGGCTCCGACGCTTGTCGGACGTGGCAGGGCTTGCAAACTATTACAGAATACAAAGGGAAGCACGGCCGAGAGATGCCCAGTGACATGAGCCTACCAGACGAGCTAAATAACTTCTATGTTCGCTTCGAGGCAAGTAACACTGAAACGTGCATGAGAGCATCAGCTGTTCCGAACAACTGTGATCACACTCTCCGCAGCCGATGTGAGTAACAAGTCAACATTCACAAGGCCACAGGGCCAGATTAACTGGACGTGTACTCGGAGCATGCGCTGACCAACTGGCAAGGGTCTTCACTGACATTTTCAACCTCTCCCTGTCTGAGTCTGTAATACCAACAAGTTTCAAGCAGACCACCATAGTCCCTTTGCCCAAGAACACTAAGGTAACCTGCCTAAATGACTACCGACCCGTAGCACTCACGTCTGTAGCCATGAAATGCTTTGAAAGGCTGGTTATGACTCACAACCATTATCCCAGAAACCCTAGACCCACTCCAATTTGGATTCCGCAGCAACAGATCCGCAGATGATCAAATCAAATCAAATGTTGTTGGTCACATACACATGGACGCAGATGTTAATGTGAGTGTAGTGAAATGCTTGTGCAGTCGGAACTAGAATCTAACAATTCCAAAAACTACCTAATACACACATCTAAAGCAGTGAATGAGAATATGTACATAAAAATATATGGATGAGCGATGGCCGAGATGCATAGGCAAGGTGCAATATATGGTATAAAATACAATATATACATATGATATGAGTATTGTAAGATATTTAAACATTTTTAAAGTGGTATTATTTCTAGTGGCATTGTTACAAAAAGACGAAGTGATCCAGTGATTGGGTCTCAATGTAGGCAGCAGCATCTCTGAGTTAGTGATTGCTGTTTAGCAGTCTGATGGCCTTGAGATAGAAGCTGTTTTTCAGTCTCTCGGTCCCAGGTTTGATCCATCTGTACTGACCTCGCCTTCTGGATGGTAGCAGTGTGAACAGGCAGTGGCTCGGGTGGTTGTTGTCCTTTTTTTTGGCCTTCCTGTGACATCGGGTGCTGTATGTGTCATGGAGGGCAGGTAGTTTGCCCCCGGTAATGCGTTGGACAGACCGCACCACCCTCTGGAGAGCCTTGAGGTTTGAGGGCGGTGCAGTTGCCGTACCAGGCTGTGACAGCCGACAGGATGCTCTCGATTGTGCATCTGTAAAAGTTTGTCAGGGTTTTGGGTGACAAGCCAAATTTCTTCAGCCTCCTGAGACCCAGGTCCTCCAGCTTGATGATGAGCTTGGAGGGTATTATGGTGTTGAATGCTGAGCTGTAATCAATGAACAGCATTCTTACATAGGTATTCCTCTTGTCCAGATGGGATAGGGCAGTATGATGGCGATTGCATCGTCTGTGGACTTGTTGGGGCAGTACGCAAACTGAAGTGGGTCTAGGGCASTTCATGATGACAAAAGTGAGTGCTACAGGGCGGTAGTCATTTAGTTCAGTTATCTTTGCCTTATTGGGTACAGGAACAATGGTGGCCATCTTGAAGAATGTGGGGATAGCAGACTGGGATAGGGAGCCATCCAGCTGGTCTGCGCATGCTCTGGGGATGCGGCTAGGGATGCCATCTGGGCCAGCAGCCTTGCGAGGGTTAATACGCTTAAATGTTTCGCTCACGTCGGCCACGGAGAAGGAGGGGGGGGRGGGCAGGCCGTGTTAGCGGGCCGTGACGGTGGCACTATTATCCTCAAAACAGGCAAAGAAGGTGTTTAGTTTGTCTGGAAGCGTGACGTCGGTGTCCGTGATGTGGCTGGTTTTCTTTTTGTATTCTGTGATTTCCTGTAGACCCTGCCACATACGTTTTGTGCCTGTGGAGTGCGATCTTTATTGCACTCCACACTGCCCTTTCCCACCTGGACAAAAGGAACACCTACGTGAGAATGCTATTCATTGACTACAACTCAGCGTTCAACACCATAGTGCCCTCAAAGCTCATCCCTAAGCTAAGGGCCTGAGACTAAACACCTCCCTCTGCAACTGGATCCTGGACTTCCTGACGGGCCGCCCCCAGGTGGTAAGGGTAGGTAACAACACATCCGCCACGCTGATCCTCAACACGGGGGCCCCTCAGGGGTTTGTGCTCAGTCCCCTCCTGTACTCCCTGTTTACTCATGACTGCACGGCCAGGCACGACACCATCATTAAGTTTGCTGATGACACAACAGTGATCACCTGATCACCGACAACGATGAGACAGCCTATAGGGAGGAGGTCAGAGACCTGACCGTGTGGTGCAAGGATAACAACCTCTCCCTAAATGTGATCAAGACAAAGGAGATGATTGTGTACTACAGGAAAAGGAGGACTGAGCACGCCCCCATTCTCATCGACGGGGCTGTAGTGGAGCAGGTTGAGAGCTTCAAGTTCCTTGGTGTCCACATCACCAACAAACTAACATGGTCCAAGCACACCAAGACAGTCGTGAAGAGGGCACGACAAAACCTATTCCCCCTCAGGAGACTGAAAAGATTTGGCATGGGTCTTCAGATCCTCAAAAGGTTTTACAGCTGCACCATCGAGAGCATCCTGACGGGTAGCATCACTGCCTGGTATGGCAACTGCTCTGCCTCCGACCGCAAGGCACTACAGAGGGTAGTGCGTACGGCCCAGTACATCGCCCAGTACATCGCCCCGTCCAAGCTGCCTGCCATCCAGGACCTCTATACCAGGCAGTGTCGGAGGAAGGCCCTAAAAATGGTCAAAGACTCCAGCCACCCTAGTCATAGACTGTTCKCTCTGCTATATCACGGCAAGCGGTAGCGGAGCGCCAAGTCTAGGTCCAAGAGGCTTCCAAACAGCTTCTACCCCCAAGCCATAAGACTCCTGAACATCTAATCAAATGGCTACCCAGACTATTTGCATTGCCCCCACCCCCCACCCCGCTGCTACTCTCCGTTATTACCTATATATAGCCACTTTAATAACTCTACCTACATAGACACATTGACTCTGTACCGGTACCCCCTGTATATTGCCCCGCTATTGTTATTTATTGCTGCTCTTTAATTATTTGTTATTCTTATCTCTTACTTTTTTTAGGGGTATTTTCTTAACTTTATTGTTGGTTATGTAAGCATTTTACTGTAAGGTCTACACCTGTTGTATTCGGCCAAAGTGACAAATACAATTTGATTTGATAGTACTCATAACAAATTAGTGGAGTTAGTTGGAGTTAAATCAGAAACACTGTCAAGGCAAAAAGAAACTTCACATGAAAATATTCAAGTTCAATGCCGCCATGACATGGAAAAGCTGCATCCTGTAATGAAGAACGCAGCACGCAGGGTATCCTATATTAAGAATATTTTCTCTAGCTGTTGAATTCATTAAATGTATCGAAGTTTATCATCAAAAGTTAATTACCATGCCCGGGAAACTGTCGAGTCCTCTAATTAACGTGAAGACACTCCATGCTGTAGCTTTTCTGTTCAACTACTCAAAAACAATATTGAAGATACATGCTGTGTGTGACAATAACATTCTCTCTGTTCGCTCTAATTGGCTAAAGCTCTGTGTGTTTGTGTGTGTGTGTGTGTGTGTGTGTGAATATATTTGGCTGCATTTTAACAGGCAGCCCTATACTACTTCAAACGAGAACACTTAGGATGGACCAAAAACATGTCGGAGACATGATTTGTATCCATATGAACAGATTGATGAGTGGGAGCTAATGAGTGGGAGCTTCAAGATATAGAGCTAATTAGTAGTGAGTGGCATTGAAAACATAATGAAAAGGTTTTCAACAAGGTTTGAAAAAAAACATTTATAGCGATTTTGCGCCGATGTGTTAACGCATACGTGTAAGCATCTAGACCAGTGGTCAGCAACCGGTCGAGCATGATCGACTGGTCGATCTCCAAGGCATTCCTAGTCGATCACCAAACATTTCTGTAAAAAAATAAAAAAAATAGCAGCCCTAGCACCTGGAAGGCAAAGTGCTCCCATTTTGAACAATTTGATGTGTCTGAAAGTACAACTCGGCAGGCCCACAGAGCAAATCATTGGCCTACCCCGCTGGCCAATCAGATAGCTCTGATCACCGTGTTCGCACAGTGATTTCTCGTGTTTCTCACACCAGAAAAGAGAAGCCTCGAACACACAGAAAATTTGATATTGTGAGATTTAAAAACTTTTAAAACCATGACTAGAGAGAGACTCAACGAATATAGAAGAAAGCTGCTGTTTTTATGTGTAAGTTCATGTTTAAGTTGTTATTCACTACGGTCAACACTTTGTTCAACACTTTTCTAAGCAATACAATGTGGGTTCTCCCTACTATAGTATAACAAAGTGTTTTGATAAGCTTGCATCGTTATTATTTGAGGCCATAGCCGCGGGAAGTAGGTGTGCTGCAGCACCCCTGAAAAATCATATTTAATTTTTTATAAATGTTTWAAAAAWYMAAACGTAGTGCACTGGGCCTTTACTAGTGCTGTATTAGCGGACTGATATTATTAAGCTCCAACAAAAAAATTCTCAGCACCCCTCTCAGCTGATCCCTCTCTCAGACTGAMCATCAGATGCAGGCCATTAGTCTAAAACATCAAAAGCAAATGATTATGCTCATTCAGCTGTGCCTCACACGTAATAAAACAAATCATCTATACCAGTGTGACCATATACCTAAAAATGTTTAAATACAATTTCAGAATGGTCTGAAAATAACATTGGCAGGGCATTTCAAGCGTAGCCAGTGATAATATATTGGGGCTATAGCCTACTGCACAAACCCCAATGCTACAGAACTGTTTTTAATTGATTAATGTTGCGTAGGCTTGAGCCATGTTTAAAAAAATATCTGAGCAGTAGATCTCTGCTTGCATTTTGACTCAGAAACTGATCTCCACTCAGAAAAGGTTGGTGACCACTGATCTAGCCATACTTGCATGCAAACACATAACCCACCACAAATTCAAAGGTCACATGAGTAGGAGTATGGGCACATCAAAGTATGTAAATAGCTCCTCTAAAACACTGAACAAAAATACTGAGTTACAGTTCATATAAGGATATCTCTGTGCATTCAAATTGCCATTGATAAATTGCAATTATGTTTGTTTTCCGTAGCTTATGCCTTCCCATAACCGAAACCGCTACCACGCTGTCTGCATTCTGCCCGGACAGTTGAAAATGGGATTCATCCGTGAAGAGCACACTTCTCCAGTGTGCCAGTGGCAATCAAAGGTGAGCATTTGCCAACTTCAGTCAGGTCAAGACCCTGGTAAGGACGACGAGCACGCAGATGAGCTTCCCCGAGACGATTTCTGACAGTTTGTGCAGATATTCTTCGGTTGTGGAAACGCACCGTTTCATCAGCTGCCACAGGTGAAGAAGCCAGATGTGGAGGTCCTGGGCTGGCGTGGTTACACAGTCTGCGGTTGTGAGGCCAGCTGGACGTACTGCCAAATTACCTAAAATGACATTGGAGGTGGCTTATGGTAGAGAAATTAACATTAAATTCTCTGGCAACAGCTCTGGTGTACATTCCTGCCAATTGCATACTCCCTCAAAACTTTAGACATCCGTGGCATTGTGTTGTGTGACAAAACTGCACATTTTAGGAGTGACCTTTTATTGTCCCCAGCACAAGGTGCACCTTTGTAATGATCATGCTGTTTAATCAGCTTCTTGATATGCCACACCTCTCAGATGGATGGATTATCTTGGCAAAGGAGAAATGCTCACTAACAGGGATGTAAACACATTTGTGCACAACATTTTTGAGAAATACGCTTTTTGTGCGTAGGGAACATTTCTAGGATCTTTTATTTTAGCTCATGAAACATGGGACCAACACTTTACATGTGGTGTTTATATTTTTATTMATTATACTCGCCACCCACAKWTGGTTTTCTTAGTTATTTATTTAGCGATATGTAAAGTTCATGGACCAGGAAGTTGTATTCGGTCATGTTCCTTCGTGCACTATAAGGATGAACAAGATTATTTAGAGCGTTATTAGGATGCTAGGGGCCTGTTAGTTCTATGTGTCCAAACTCTCTATGATCCTTTGTCCCTGTTCAGTACCTCAGCCTCCCAAATCCTCTGCCAAGGGTAATAATTACTTGCCAGGTGTCGAACAGGCTATATTCTCCTTCCGCAATTAGAACGTCACACCAACACACAAAACAGACATTACCCCTAATGGGTTGAGAATGAGACTGTTGGAAGCCAGGAGGAGAAGAGGAAGGCTGGAGTGATTTATTGAGAACTCTCCTCTCCTTTTCTGTAAAATGTTGAGAAAGTAATGCATGCAAAGAAGAGCACTTCAGCAGAAAGTTAGTGTTAAGTAAGAATGTTTATTTAAAAATCAGTAGTTTGATTCAGAAATAGTAATCTATAATATGGATTACCAGACAATCAGGACTTCAGTCAGGCTTTCATCTGATTTACCACTGATTCCAAAAATGGTTTTCCCCATAAATGAAGTTACGCAACGAAAATATTGTACACGGACACAAAAGAGAGAACAAGTCCATATCTGAAGGCGTCGCACAAATTCCAAGTAATCAGTGAATGTTTAAGGCCATTTTGTATAGTTATTTTCATAGATTTTCTTTTTCCAAAACACTCAATTACAACAAAAAGAACTGGTGCATCTCATGTAAAACTGTACATGCAAACAGAGTGCACGGATATCTTGGATATCTTTCGTAAACAAAGATCACGTGTGTGAACTCACATGCTCTGTTAAAAACTCTGGCCGCACGCACGCACGCACACACACACGCACACACACACGGGGCTTGGCAAGCAGATGGCGAGTGTTGTAAAGCAGTGAAAGAAAAGAATGATCCTCTCCATAGTAGTGTAAAATGAGAAAGCACAAAAAAAATGACAACGTCAGTAGTCCTTGATGGTGACCATGGTCTCAGCTGTATGTGTGTCTGTGTGAGCGCGTGTGTGTGTGTGTGTGTGTGTCCACACTGTCAGTAGCCTGTGGGTGGTTAATGGGAGCCTATAACGTGCTCTAGACTGTGACCCAAAGTCCTAATGATACCTCCTGTTCTGCTACAAGCCCAGTGGGAGACTGCAGCACAGACAAGCTGGGTTTCAAATAACACACAAGCTATTCCTCACATAGTGCATTTCTATTGACAAGAGCCATGCGGTGCACTATATATGGATCTCACTAAAGGTTTCATATGATACAAAGACTCAAGACTACCTACAACTACTGATGCAGAGAGGCAATTATGGAACACTTTGAAATGTGTGAGGAAAACGAGATGAAAGAAGACATTAGTGAAAGTTGTGAGACAAGAAAGATCGGAAATACAGTTTGTCTACTGTATGTCTTTTTTTAAACAAGGCAAGAGTTTCTCAAATATATGTTGTGTAAAGTATGTGGGTTAAAAACGACAGACTGCCATGTTGAATATACCGTGCAGGGTTTTTTCTATCTCTAGGCTAGCCAACGTCTCTCTGTATAGGTTTGGCACTGTGTTGACTCAGGCATGTAGCATTAATGCCAGTACTCGGACTACATCAGTGGGTTGACCTGGTTGTCTACTTCTGTCCCGGGTCGTTCCACCTCAAAAAAAACAAGAAAGAGGTTACATAGTGGCATTTTCACACTTCATGTTCAAATCRATTATGTWACTTGARATGATTTGCAWATGAAGCATGAACATGCTAATATATGTACCGTTGACTTGCATTGGATWGTGTGACAAATGCTAAAAAGTTAGAATTCAAAACAGTGGCCAAGTAAACAAAACCAAAGAATGGGTTGCTGTCGTACTTTGTCCATAGACTGCTTACAGGGTACGGAAACCAATATGTAATTTTGTAATTTGGGTGAACTATCCCTTTAACATTGACATAGAATGATGAAATTACATGGAACGACCCTCCAATGACATAACCCACTAGTCTGTATCCCCCTCTCTCACCCCCCTCTCCTTCCGCTATGCCAAATATTATTGGCTTGGAGTCGATCCTATTTAAGCATTAAAACACAGTCTATTGTAATCTGTGAGGCTGCGTCCACTGAGCTGCAGTGAAACGAGAGGAGGAATTACACAGAAAAGAGAGGAGTTGTTACGTGGTTGAATTGTGGCAAAGGGCATCTGTCTATCAATAATGATATGGCAACAGACCGACAGTGGCACACACATGAAAATGGCAACAACTAGGAAATACATAAATGTGGTGTTGGAATGTCTGTTTGATAATGGATATTGATATTGATATGTAACCAATCAAGTTATCAATTACACACCACCTCCATACAAGCAGTAGCTAATAGTTATATTATGATAATAATTATTAATTAATAATTAAAAGGCAGTTGATATAAACTCCAACTGCCTTTACGGGCCGGCAGATTGAAGAGGATACCCTGGCTGTAAGAAGTAAGAGTGGGTTGACTGGGTATAATGGTTACGRGCCGGGAGTTTTTCCTCGGTGAGGAAAAACTCCTAGCCCTCAGTGGGTATTGTTAATTGGTATTATTGGATGAGAATTACAACATTTAGGAAGAACAAGTTGTCATGACGACCACTAGACACCATCATCTACGGCCAACACACTCAGGGCTAAACACAATAACAATATTACATAATGATTGGCACAACTCAAGACAATAAAATGACCTGAACAAGGCAACTTAAAACAATCTACTTAAGAATATCAACTTCCAAGGCAATAACCAAGCGGTTAAGAGCGTTGGGTCTGTCTCTTATACACATCTAGATGTGTATAAGAGACAGGGTTAGACTGTGTATAATGGTTACGGGCGAGGAAAAACTCCTAGCCCTCAGTGGGTATTGTTAATTGGTATTATTGGATGAGAATTACAACATTTAGGAAGAACAAGTTGTCATGACGACCACTAGACACCATCATCTGCGGCCAACACACTCAGGGCTAAACACAATAACAATATTACATAATGATTGGCACAACTCAAGACAATAAAATGACCTGAACAAGGCAACTTAAAACAATCTACTTAAGAATATCAACTTCCAAGGCAATAACCAAGCGGTTAAGAGCGTTGGGTCGGTAATTGAAAGGTCGCTGGTTCGAATTCTGAGCCAACTAGTTAAAAAGAAGAAGAAGAAGATCTGCCCATGTGCCCTTGAGCAAGGCACTTAACCCGAACTGCTCCTGTAAGTCTAAATGACAAATGTAATAATAATAATACAAAAGAACAAGAACCGAACAGAAGGAAATCATTTTTGTTACTGTTTTTGACCACTGGGCTTCTGCTGTTGTCTCAAACTGGATCTGAGAGCATCTGTTGTTTATTTAAATGGATTTGGAAGGGAATATGATGTTGGTTGAGTCACTGTTGTTCTCGGCAAAGTGAGAAAACCCGTGGGCACTCGCAGCGTGGCTGGCATGGGCACCCTATCGCCAAGGCAGTTTAGAAAGGAGCAGAATGCACTTCAACAACAGAGTTAAAAGTTAAAAACATTTAACCCCAAAGCCTGAGAGCAGTGACAGGCAGGGAAGTGTAGGACCACAATGCATGCTCTGACGCTACACTCATGCAAAGGGACACACAGTATAGTACAGTGGCTACTTGGACCTGCACTGTTGCAACCTCAACCTGACTCCCCTGGCAAAGACAACACGCTGAGAGATAAAGAGAGAGAATATTGATTGATATTCCAAAGTTCCATACTGAAAGAAGTATGTACAGTACCAGCCAAAAGTTTGGACACACCTACTCGTTCAAGGGTTTTCCTTTATTTTTACTATTTTCTAAATTGTAGAATAATAGTGAAGACATCAAAACTATGAAATAACACATATGGAATCATGTAGTAACCAAAAAAGTGTTGTAACCAAAAATGTTTAAAAAATCAAAATATATTTGAGATTCTTCAAATTAGCCACCCTTTTCCTTGATGG
>NC_036864.1:2097721-2184315 GCF_002910315.2 Salvelinus sp. IW2-2015
GAGCCAGTCTTCATCATGTGCGCGTGATGGTTTTTGCGACTTGCATTTGAAGAAACTTTCAAAGTTCTTGAAATGTTTCGTATTGACTGACCCTTCATGTCTTAAAGTATTGATGGACTTGCGTTTCTCTTTGCTATTTGAAGCTGTTCCGCCATATAGGGACTCTCCATGGCTATTTCTGTATCCACACACCTACTCCTGTAACAACACAACCTGATTGGGCTCAAAACCTTATTTAAATGGCAAAGAAATTTCACAATATTAAGCTTTAACACACCTGTGTGTTAAATTGTATTCCAAGGTGACTACCTCATGAAGCTGGCTTGACGAGAATGCAAAGCTGTCATCAAGGCAAAGGGTGGCTACTTGGAAGAATCTAAAAATATATTTTGATTTATACATGATTCCATATGTGTTATTTCATAGTTTTGATGTCTTCACTATTATTCTACAATGTAGAAAATAGTCAAAATAAAGAAAAACCCTTGAATGAGTAGATGTGTCCAMWCTTTTGACTGGTACTGTATATTATACAAGTGTCCAATGGTAAAAATCATTATCATTAACATGTACTGTAAACATTGAGTGAGAGTTGGAAGAATAGAGAGACAGAGTAGAGAGAGATAGAATGAGAGAAGGAAATATATTTCCAGTTATTTACAACAGTCAAGCGATACCACATCCAGACTATAGAACCTTTTCACCACTCTGCTCCTGAAATAGGCCAGTCCCCAGGAACTTCCTTCCTATCCTCCTGTCATCCTTCCTTCTTTCCTTAAATCCTTCATTCYTTGCCAGGTGAGTTGGGAAGACCAGACTCTGTCCATCTTCCCGGGTGTGTCCCAGAGAGTGTCTCCATTGGCCGATATACACGAAGTCCAGACAGAGGAACGCTTGACAACGAAAGTAAACATGCCCTTGTTGACTCCATCCGCCCGTTCCAACGTAGAACCCTTTAGAACCGCTCAGTAAAAACTTYGAGAACCCTGCCATTCATTCTGCCAGTCAGTCAGTCTCCATTAGTGCAATGAGAGAGAGCGAGAAATCCAAGAAGGCCTGTCCTATCACTGAGCGAGTGATGCAGAGAGGAGAGARACAAATACATATTTGAAGAGGTGTTGTTCGGGACCAGGTGGCATCTCCGCACCCTTCAGATCTGCGTCTGCAGGGGGTGTCCTGGGGGGGTGTATGGAGGGGGTGCGGGCGAGGGCTTGATGCCTCTGATCCTCATGTAGGAGAGGAACTGGTCAGGGACCTCAGCCAGAACATCCTTGGCTAGACGGGCCATACTCAGGATGTGGTTCCCTGTCCGGTCGGTGTAGTCTCTGAATGGGACAAACTGTAAGACAAGAGAAAGACCAAACAGGGCTGGAATTAGTTATAGTCTAGTCAATATACAGGTGTTTAGCTACTAAACGTTGAATCCTTACTGGAAAACAGACAGAGAGAAGAAATGGGGCTGGGGAAATATACTATATACTAAATATTAACTAACATAAAAGTATAGGAAATATATAGTAGGTGTTATGCCATTGTGTGTAAATAATACTTCCAAAGATCTTTGAAAAACTTAAGTTGAGACTTTTTGGACCCACAGTACAAGTAAAGCATGAATCTATTCATAACATTTGACAAGTTCAGAGCGAGTTGAAATTGGCCTAGCCAATCAGCTATCAAAGCCTTTCGTTTCCCTCGTCTCTTGTTGGGGTGTACGGTGCATCGCTAGCGAGCGCTCAGTCTCTTTCATATCTGATCTAATGTGGATGGAGGCAGGGCCAGTTTTATCAAAGAACTGTCTTTCATAGGGGTCCTGCCTGTCTCCGTGTGTGTGTGTGTAGAGGCAGCTAACTATCCAGACTGACAGATAGTGATGGAGTGAGTGAGCTAGGAAGAGCAGAACGGACCTCCTAGTGTGTGTGTGTGAGTGCGTGCGTGCATATACACTGCTCAAAAAACTAAAGGGAACACTTAAACAACACAATGTAACTCCAAGTCAATCACACTTCTGTGAAATCAAACTGTCCACTTAGGAAGCAACACTGATTGACAATAAATTTCACATGATGTTGTGCAAATGGAATAGACAAAAAGTGGAAATTATAGGCAATTAGCAAGACACCCCCAATAAAGGAGTGATTCTGCAGGTGGTGACCACAGACCACTTCTCAGTTCCTATGCTTCCTGGCTGATGTTTTGGTCACTTTAGAATGCTGGCGGTGCTCTCACTCTAGTGGTAGCATGAGACGGAGTCTACAACCCACACAAGTGGCTCAGGTAGTGCAGCTCATCCAGGATGGCACATCAATGCRAGCTGTGGCAAGAAGGTTTGCTGTGTCTGTCAGCGTAGTGTCCAGAGCATGGAGGCGCTACCAGGAGACAGGCCAGTACATCAGGAGACGTGGAGGAGGCCGTAGGAGGGCAACAACCCAGCAGCAGGACCGCTACCTCCGCCTTTGTGCAAGGAGGAGCACTGCCAGAGCCCTGCAAAATGACCTCCAGCAGGCCACAAATGTGCATGTGTCAGCATATGGTCTCACAAGGGCTCTGAGGATCTCATCTCGGTACCTAATGGCAGTCAGGCTATCTCTGGCGAGCACATGGAGGGCTGTGCGGCCCCACAAAGAAATGCCACCCCACACCATGACTGACCCACCGCCAAACCGGTCATGCTGGAGGATGTTGCAGGCAGCAGAACGTTCTCCACGGCGTCTCCAGACTGTCACGTCTGTCACATGTGCTCAGTGTGAACCTGCTTTCATCTGTGAAGAGCACAGGGCGCCAGTGGCGAATTTGCCAATCTTGGTGTTCTCTGGCGCAATTATTAGACAGCAAGAACCGTCAAATCTGGTGCAGTCCATGAGGAGGAGATGCACTGCAGTACTTAATGCAGCTGGTGGCCACACCAGATACTGACTGTTACTTTTGATTTTGAACCCCCCCTTTGTTCAAGGACACATTATTCCATTTCTGTTAGTCACATGTCTGTGGAACTTGTTCAGTTTATGTCTCAGTTTTTGAATCTTGTTATGTTCATTCAAATAAATACACATGTTTTTACCCCATTCTTCGTGGTATCCAATTTTTAGTTACAGTCTTGTCCCATCGCTGCAACTCCCATACGGACTCGGGAGAGGCGAATGTCGAGAGCCGGCGTCCTCTGAAACACGAACCTGCCAAGCCGCACTGCTTCTTGACACACTGCTCGCTTAACCTGGAAGCTAGCCACACCAATGTGTTGGAGGAAACACACTAATTCTGGCGACCGCGTCAGCGTGCATTGTGCCCGGACCACCACAGGAGGCGCTAGTGCGCGATAGGACAAGAACATCCCTACCGGCCAAACCCTCCCCTAACCCGGACGACACTGGGCCAATTGCGCGCCGCACCATGGGTCTCCCGGTCGTGGCTGACTGACAGAGCCTGGACTCGAACTAGGACCTCTAGTGGCACTGCATTGCCTTAGACGACTGTGCCCTCGGGAGGCCCTGAACTCTCAATTTCTAACACATGTAAACTCAGAAGTGAATCAAGCAGCTGACCAAATTATGCAAGAATTTACTTCTGGGTTAACAGAGATTAGGCCTGGGGCCTCTGTCCATCTGGCCTGATGAGGGAGGGCAGAGTGGGTGGGAATGATCTKAACTCAGACCAGATGTCTGTCTGTCTAATGGAACCAGGAGCCACCACATATATTTTAAACATGCTGTTAAACTCTAATGTATGAGCACWACTATCTGTGTAAATGTCCATTTTGGTTTTATGGATGATTCAGTTAATTCCCACCTGTGATTTCTAGTACTTCTAGTTTCTAGATTCTACTACTASTTTATTTATCATCATTATGTGCATATAAATAGTATGTTGTAGCCTCTGTCCATGGCCCTGACTGTTCTGTGCTATGCAACCAATCAAATGCATTTTATAAAGCCCTTTGTAYAATAGCAGCTGTCACAAAGTGAGGCTAGATGGTTGTAGACAGTTTGTTTTTGTTTGTGAGGCATATTCTAATGCTCCCAAAACCCCGCCTATTTGACTCCATGCAGCCTAGCAGTGGAACAGACAGAAGGTACATGGCGTACCTGAACAATGTCCCTCTCTGCATATCGTCCCTTCGACGAGATCCTCACTTCATCCCCGTCCAACTCAATCATCGCTGAGGAGAAACATCATACTGTAGTCATCATCTGCTCAGTGGAGTGTGTGTGTGTGTGTGTGTGTGTGTGCGCATACGTACATTTGTGCATCTGTGTGCGTTTGTGTGTTTCTTACCATCAAATTCTGCTGGTCCCACCCCTACAATGATAATCGACATTGGAAGACACGAAGCCTGGATAGGACACGAGGAAACAAATTTGAGTCTCATATTCTCCTCATTATGTCTGTGACAAAGTTGAGTCTGTCACACAGTATACATATGCATAAGATTCTGTCAGACAGTCTGAGAAATACGTTTTATGAGTGACGTTGACTGAGCACCTATACAGCCTATAAAATAAAGTTAATTCACCCCAAGCTGTGTGAGTGTGTACAGTCGTGGCCAAAAGTTTTGARAATGACACAAATATTAATTTTCACAAAGTCTGCTGCCTCAGTTTGTATGATGGCAATTTGCATATACTCCAGAATGTTATGAAGAGTGATCTGATGAATTGCAACTAAATTGCAAAGTCCCTCTTTGCCATGCAAATGAACTGAATCCCCCAAAAACATTTCCACTGCATTTCAGCCCTGCCACAAAAGGACGAGCTGACATCATGTCAGTTGTGACGAGGACAAGGCCGGAGATCACTATGTCATGCTGATTGAGTTCGAATAAACAGACTGGAAGCTTCAAAAGGAGGGTGGTGCTTGGAATCATTGTTCTTTCTCTGTCAACCATGGTTACCTGCAAGGAAACACGTGCCGTCATCATTGCTTTGCACAAAAAGGGTTTCACAGGCAAGGATAKTGCTGCTAGTAAGATTGCACCTAAATCAACCATTTATCGGATCATCAAGAACTTCAAGGAGAGCGGTTCAATTGTTGTGAAGAAGGCTTCAGGGCGCCCAAGAAAGCCCAGCAAGCGCCAGGACCGTCTCCTAAAGTTGATTCAGCTGCGGGATCGAGGCACCACCAGTACAGAGCTTGCTCAGGAATGGCAGCAGGCAGGTGTGAGTGCATCTGCATGCACGGTGAGGCAAAGACTTTGAGGATGACCTGGTGTCAAGAAGGGCAGCAAAGAAGCCACTTCTCTCCARGAAAAACATCAGGGACAGACTGATATTCTGCAAAAGGTACAGGGATTGGACTGCTGAAGACTGTGGTAAAGTCATTTTCTCTGATGAATCCTTTTTCCGATTGTTTGGGGCATCCAGAAAAAAGCTTGTCCGGAGAAGACAAGGTGAGCGCTACCATCAGTCCTGTGTCATGCCAACAGTAAAGCATCCTGAGTCCATTCATGTGTGGGGTTGCTTCTCAACCAAGGGAGTGGGCTCACTCACAATTTTGCCTAAGAACACAGCCATGAATAAAGAATGGTACCGAAGAATGGTATCCTCCGAGAGCAACTTATCCCAACCATCCAGGAACAGTTTGGTGACGAACAATGCCTTTTCCAGCATGATGGAGCACATTGCCATAAGGCAAAAATGATAACTAAGTGGCTCGAGGAACAAAACATCAATATTTTGGGTCCATGGCCAGGAAACTCCCCAGACCTTAATCCCATTGAGAACTTGTGGTCAATCCGCAAGAGGCGGGTGGACAAACAAAAACCCACAGATTCTGACAAACTTCAAGCATTGATTATGCAAGAATGGGCTGCCATCAGTCAGGATGTGGCCCAGAAGTTAATTGACAGCATGCCAGGGTGGATTGCAGAGGTCTTGAAAAAGAAGGGTCAACACTGCAAATATTGACTCTGCATCAACTTCATGTAATTGTCAATAAAAGCCTTTGACACATGAAATGCTTGTAATTATACYTCAGTATTCCATAGTAACATCTGACAAAAATATCTAAAGACACTGAAGCAGCAAACGTTGTGGAAATTAATATTTGTGTCATTCTCAAAACGTTTGCCACGGCTGTATGTGTAAATATTCATGGAGTGTGTCTGAGATGTAGTATCCAGAGTGGCGCAGCAGTCTAAGGCACTGCATCTCAGTGCAAGAGGCGTCACTACAGTCCCTGGTTCGAATCCAGGCTATATCACATCCGGCCGTGATCGGGAGTCCCATAGGGCTGTGCACAGAGTCGTCCGGGTCTGGCCGGGGTAGGCCGCCATTGTAAATAAGAATTTGTTTTTAACTGACTTGCCTAGCTAAATAAAACAAATTAAAAAACATTTTAAAAATATATTCCTGGAGGGCCTATCTGAATTTGAGGATGAGAGAATAAACAAGTCCCTCAACTCACACAACACTTTAATATGTGTGTATGTGCCATAACCCCGCCTCTGCTCTCTCCGTCTTTCTGAGTGATGAGTTGGTTTGATGTATTACCCCAGGGTTGCAGAATGATAGATGAGTTTATCAGAATGTCTTGTTTACTTGTTTCCCTAGGAACTGATCCCAAGTCAGCCTTTACCTCTCACATACATACATACATGCATACATACTTACATTACTGTGCCCACTTCCCCCAATCAAGTCCCCTGTCCCATCTCCCATCTCCCCTGGCTATGGTAATACGTACAGTGATGTGTGTCTTAGCCACTAGCGTCCATACTGGCCATCTAGTGACTAGGGCCGGGATTCAATCAGATCGTGGATTTGGAAAATTGTCCATTTAAAAGTMATTCCGATTGAGCCTACATATGCAGGGTTGACCGTGAATGTGGTCTCCGCCAACGTGGGAACATTGCCTAGCAGTTGYTGTTCTTACGTTGACGATGGACTCCTTGGTCTGGGCCATGTCTGAGATGACTCCATCTGTGATGATGAGGAGGATGAAGTACTGAGAGCCATCCTTCACCGACGCAGCATACCTGCACACAGGAGAGAAAAACACAGAGTACATAGGTGAGCCACGCACGTTTTTATATTATCCATAAAACCCTACATTCAAACATGGTCTTTATTTCCTACAGATGTAACCTTTCAAACCCGGCGTGAACTGGCTGGGTAGTGATATTATTTCCGGCACCTGCTTTACACAGCGTGGGCCCTAGCCTCTGACTGCTTCCTGTGCTTCTCAAACACACGTAAGGCGGGCGGAGAGAGAACCTCTGGTGYTTGCAGCGTCGGATACAGAGAAGTCGACTGAACGGTTATCAAACTGCGAGGAGCGTGAGGCACAGCAGAGAAGGAACGGAGCGGTTATTATTAAAACGTGGGGGCGAGTGGCACAGGTGAGACAAACAGAGGAGGYGAGAGGAAAGGAGGCTGGCATGACAGCGGTCCCTGGGAGTGAGGGGAGGGGTGAGGAGAAGGGAGGAGAGGGGTAAGGTGGTGTCTAGGGTGGCACTAATGATTGGATTCTGAGAGCCACACACACATTTTGCACTGGGTTGTTACCCCTCAACTCAACATTTCTACCTTGGCTTCCGAGCAACAACAGGCACAAACACACACCTGTAAATCTCAAGTCTTCTGACAGCACCTTTACTTCATCAAGGCACACTCATTAAGGTTTAAGGTGTGTGTGTGTGTGTGTGTGTGTGTGTGTGTGTGTGTGTGTGTGTGTGTGTGTGTGTGTGTGTGTGTGTGTGTGTGTGTGTGTGTATTATGTGTGTGGGAAGGACTGTGTAGTCATTGTTCACTCACACAAACAACACATTTACAGGTTAATTAAAGAACAGAATGTGTCAAAAGTCACAAAAAACGTGTTTATTTAACAGCTCAGAAGCACATTTTCTGTGACTCAAGTTCTACAGTGGAATGTTATAACACAATCACACTTATTATCTGTGAAATTATCTCTGCGAGCTGTTCATGCACTGAGAAGCATAGTCACACTTTTAAGAGTTGGAGAATCTCAGTTAAGTGTCCGTTAGTCTGATCTCGTGGCCGAAACACTGTCACCAACGTATTCTCAGCATAATACTCTGAGTTATGTACTGAAACATCTACTTTCACTTTTAAAAGTTGATACATCTCAGTTAACTCTCTGTTAGTCTGCAGACTTCCTCTGTTGTCCTTTTCGCTCTCAGGGAAACGACTCATCAATCACAACATACAGCCTGCGTTGTGAATGGCTCTTAMTGGAACAGAGGATCGATACACACGTTCAGGCCTTAATTAGTATTGATCTACTCAGGACTCCTGGCTCGCTCATGCCTAGGAGGTTTAGGTGTGCATCGGTAGGAATGTGATCTGAAATTCAATGAAGGAAGACCTATAGATATTGGCCTCTGTTTTTATCACCCTGCTATGTGTATTCAGTCAGTTCGGGGAGTAAATCTAAAAACTCCTGAAAGAAAAAAAGTGGGTAATATCATTTTCAATTCATAAATTTAATTTCAATTTGGTTCGCAAATTCACTGAAATGAATCGAAAAACCTGAAGTGACCCCAAAGCTGGTTTAATTCCAGCTTTGTTCCTCATAGCCCCCTTACCTGGCCACATGGTTGATAACAGGAGAGAAGTTGGTTGGGCCGTAGAGGCAGACAGACTTCAGGCTCTGGTAATATGCCTCCATCACTCCATCTATACCTGCACAGTATGGGTTTTGGGGGTTGCCATTCTGGAAGACACAAAAAGAGAGAGGGTAATTCAATCTTTCATCAATTCCATCAAGCAGGAGAAGGAAACAAAAAAGAGCATAAAAAAATGTAAATTATGTTAAAGCAAGAGAATGGAGGAGGATAAGTACAAAAAAGGGAGGGAGAGGAGGATAAATAAACCGCTTCCATCAATACAACTTTAGGCCCAGTGAGAGATAAATGTGGGAAATCCCTGCTGAGCGTGCTGGAGGCATCCTCCTGTCTGAGTGGTATCCTACTGTTTAAAGTACTCTGCAGAGCTGAAGTGGGAAGGAGAGAGAGGGAGAGGGAAGGCTGTCTKTGATCGATGGTTTCTGCCTTACCTAAAGGACAGTTACTGTTACAGTTAACTCAGTTGTAGTATTTTAGCCTGCCAGGCAGGACTTGGCATCCTAAGCCTCCACACTACAGCCACTAAGGAGACGTTCAAACTTTGAGCCTGCCTGGWGTGCCAGATACAGTGCCTTGCAAAAGTATTCATCCCCCTTGGCGTTTTTTCCTATTTTGTTGCATTACAATCTGTAATTGAAATTGATTTTTATTTAGATTTCATGTAATGGACATCACAAATTTTGACTATTTTGGGGAAGAGGAATGAAAAAAAATAACTAGTCAAAARAAATTCAACAAAAAAAGGAGCAAMAWWTTKWAAAGTGGTGCATGCATATGTATTCACCCCTTTACTATGAATCCCCTAAATAAGATCTGGTGCAACCAATTACCTCCAGAAGTCACATAATTAGTTCAATTAAGTCCACATGTGTGCAATCTAAGTGTCACATGATCYGTCACATGATCTCAGTATATATATACCTGTTCTGAAAGGCCCCGGAGTCTGCAACACAACTAAACAAGGGTCACCACCAAGCAAGCAGCACCATGAAGACCAAGGAGCTCTCCAAACAGGTCAGGGACAAAGTTGTGGARAAGTACAGGGTTGGTTTATTAAAAAATATCTGARACTTTGAACATCCCACGGAGCACCATTAAATCCATTATTAAAAAATGGAAAGAATATGGCACCACAACAAACCCGCCAAGAGGGCCAACCACCAAAACTCACAAACCAGGCAAGGAGGGCATTAATCAAAGAGGCAACAAAGAGACCAAAGATAACCCTGAAGGCGCTGCAAAGCTCCACAGTGGAGATTGGAGTATCTGTCCATAGGACCACTTTAAGCCGTACAGTCCACAGACCAGGGCTTTACAGAAGAGTGGCGAGAAAAAAGTRATTGCTTAAAGAAAAATATAAGCAAACACATTTGGTGTTCAACAAAAGGCATGTGGGAGACTCCCCAAACATATGGAAGAAGGTACTCTGGTCAGATGAGACAAAAATGTAGCTTTTTTGGCCATCAAGGAAAACGCTATGTCTGGCGCAAAACCCAACACCTCTCATCACCCCGAGAACACCATCCACACACGGTGGTGGCAGCCTCATGCTGTGGGGATGTTTTTCATTGGCAGGGACTGGGAAACTGGTCAGAATTGAAGGAATGATGGATGGCGCTAAATACAGGGAAATTYTTGAGGGAAACCTGTTTMAGTCTTCCAGAGATTTGAGACTGGGACGGAGGTTCACCTTCCAGCAGGACAATGACCCTAAGCATACTGCTAAAGCAACACTCGAGTGGTTTAAGGGGAAACATTTAAATGTCTTGGAATGGCCTAGTCAAAGCCCAGACTTCAATCCAATTGAGAATATGTGGTATAAGTATGTGGTACTTAAAGATTGCTGTAACACCAGCGGAACCCATCCAATTTGAAGGAGCTGGAGCAATTTTGCCTTGAAGAATGGGCAAAAATCCCAGTGGCTAGATGTGCCAAGCTTATAGAGACATACCCCAAGAGACTTGCAGCTGTAATTGCTGCAAAAGGTTGCTCTATAAAGTATTGACTTTGGGGGAGGGGGTGAATAGTTATGCACGCTCAAGTTCAGTTTTTTTTGTCTTATTTACAAACCCCCATACAGCAAGCTTGGGCCCAACTAGTCAAGCAGTATGTTAAGTGTCATTTACAAACCCCCCCAAAAATATATTTTAATTCCAGGCAACAAAATAGGAAAAATTCCAAGGGGGTGAATACTTTCGCAAGCCACTGTATGTGGCGTTTGCCCTCATTTTTTGTTGCTCTTTCATTTTTCTAATTACTTATGCTTCTACGGGTGCATCTGCAGCTCTGAGTCCACAGGGCTAACTGGAACAAACAGTGACTGTGATCAGATGTAAACAAAACAAGCCTGTAACCATGGTGAACACATTAAGTATATGTGGTCCCACAATTTAACCAACTGAGCCAAGACTGAACAACTCTGTTGTTGCAGTATCTACCCACGGGTTTTGTTCCAACCTTTCTGAACCACATCACTTACCACGGCGAACTCATGTGAGACCTATCCATCAAGGAGCAGCTTGGCTCCAAAGCCCAGAGCAGGGAACCTCTTATCAGGGTTCAGAGGGTATAGGTCACTTACCAGGGCGAACTCATGTGAGACCCGTCCGTCGGGGGGCAGCTTGGCTCCGAAGCCCAAAGCAGGGAACATCTTATCACTGTCGTAGTCCTGGATGATCTCCCCTACAGCCTTCATGGCCATAGCGTAGGCATTCATCTGGTAGGGACTCATGTAGTGGAGGGAGGTGGGCTGTGTTGGGTTGCCTGGGAAACAGGTACGGTAATGGGACAGTAATAACAAGGTACAATAATGGAACAGAGCCAGATATAGAAAGGAATGGTTGTGTCTCAAATTAAACTCCATTCCTATGGGTGAAAGTGGTGCATTATGTGGAATAAGGTGTTATGAGTTTTGCCCATACAGAAAAGTAGTTGTGATTTCAACCAAAAATTGTGATACTTTTCGACAGCATAATGCAGCGTTTCACTAGAGACCGTGTTACATCTCTTTCCCTGCCTTTCCCTCTATACAAGACTCTGGGTAGTGGGTACAGTACGAGTGACAAACAGCATTCCATAATCAATAATAGCAGGAGAATCATTTCACTAGTGTCTTGTAAAAGCACTTTATAGCACACCGGCTGTAGTGGTTATGAGCATAGTGACATGCGAACTTCAGATCTTTTAACGGACCCGTCGGACACGCATCCATAAACATCAGCTCCGGCATATCGGACCTCGTCAAATAGAAAAACGAGGAAGCAATGACCCGTATGAGTCATCAGTGGATCTACGTTTGAACTGAACCCTGTGTTGTTATCGAATAGATGCGATAGTACCAGTCGACCTCACTATAACGTCGAAGAGATCATGACCCAGGTCATTTCCTTCCGGCCTTTTGCTATAACATTCAAATGGATGAGAGAGGCACAGTTGTTTCCTGTTACCGCCACTGAGCCATGATCTCTTTGACAGCATTAGGTTTGAGCCCTGAAATAATGGGGAGGGCTATTACAGATCACTTTATTCCCCATCTGCACACATTTAAATAGCCCTGGTCGAGCATTAGGAGAAGTGTTGTGTGCGTGTGTGTGTGTGTGTGTGTGTGTGTGTGTGTGTGTGTGTGTTGCTCACCGTTTGAAGCGGTGAAATCAATCGCCACTGTGAAATTAATCTGGGTCCTGGAAGGCAAAAGCAAGAGGAGGGTAATTATTTGTTTACCGCATGCTAGCGTGGACACACACACACATACCATAAACCATTGGCTTAATGAACTTTAGTAAACACAATAATGTTCTGATTATCATAGCTCAAGCAAGCATGCAAGTTGAAACCTCTCCTTGCCCTTGGTCCCTGAGGAAACTAAATGCAATATAATAGAGAGAGAGAGAGAGAACTGTCTAATCCTTCACTGCTTATAGTATTTCCCAAGAAGTCAAGACAAACGGGTTCAACAGGTCAGTGCACACAGTGCTGATGTGTGCTTGTGCATGCCGTACCGTGCACTGTGGCTCACACAGCCTCTTGCCCTCTCCACCACCTCCTGTATTTGAATAGATCAGGTACTGTAAGGAACCATTGGACTTGTCATCCTGTGACGCCATGTGGAGTGCACTGCACAGCCCGCAGACACACGTTAGTGCAGCAGACCTGAAGAAGCCGGCTTACTCATTGTGAGGGAGGGGGAGGAACCAGACCAGGGGCTCTGTGCTCTCCTCTCCCCAGCTCCGAGCCACTCTGCCTGCGTTGGCTGTGGTTCAGGTCAGGATAGGAGCCATGAGGTGGGTATGGATGTATAGGGCCCAGGTCGGGCTTTGCGCTACTCTAGTCCACACAGACACACACAGCCTGGGTCTAATGCTGGGAGAGGAAGGGGTGGGCGGGGAGTGATGCCTGAAGTACAGAGCTGTCGCTTCATGTTAGGGCAGAGGCTGCATCAGGGATAGAGTCCAGGGGTGGAGGGGAGGAGAGAGGGAGGATGAGAGGAGGCAGGAATAAGGAAGGAGCAGAGGGATTAGAGGGATGCTTGCATCATTCCCCCTGAGTTAAATCACACATTGTCTTAAAATCGCTCATTTACGCTTCGGTTTGCATGCTAAGAATGTGTTTGAGCGCATCCCTTTTCCTCCCCAATTTCGTGACAGCCAATTGGTAGTTACAGTCTTGTCCCATCGCTGCAACTCCCGTACGGACTCGGGAGAGTCGAAGGTCGAGAGCCATGCGTCCTCCGAAACACGACCCTGCCAAGCCGCAATGCTTCTTGACACACTGCTCGCTTAACCCGGAAGCCATTGAGCGCATTTCTTAAAGAATATTTGTGTCGGGGTAAAAAGTTAAATATGGTAGTGTATGTCAATGTGCACGTTATACTGGGCTATCCTGCATCAAACAGATGATTTTACATTAATTCAAGTCTTTTTCCCCCATTGTATAATTCAATGTATATTTGTATTGTATAATTGTATAATTCAGTGGTACAGACAGTACCACTCAATATTTAAGGGCATTGGTACGCTGCAGAAGTCAGTGGAGAGGAGACAGTTTAATATTGTGAGAAAGGAACAGGGGGACAAGTCTGCAAGGAGAAGAGTAGGTGAGACAGTGGTGTATTGGAGTCATATCTGGTCCAGCTCTCTGTGCCAAGAGGGAGGGAGACACAGACAGACAGACAGACGTGTATTGGAGTCATATCTAGTCCAGCTCTCTGTGCCAAGAGGGAGACAGACAGACTGGCCCGCCAGCCTGAATTATGGATGTCTCCACACACACACCCGTGCACATACACTCACAGACACACACAGTAAGTTTCCACCTTGTTCAGAGAGTGTGAGGACAGCCAGAAACAGGGGAAGGAGATGGATAAAAAGAGAGAAAGAGCAGAGAAATGTATCCCAGTCTGAAATGAAATATTACTCAGTTATTTCAACATAACTCAAAGCCTGTAAATCAGTGGAGATCCAACTCAGAGATACAATCTAATTATTCACATTAGAATGCAGAGGGCTCTCGCTAAAGGTCAGCCGAAGCTTCTGCACCAATCACAGATGACTGTGCACAGTGAGGTAAGGGTGAAACGTCGCCCCATTGGCTCCAGGTGTTGCCCCTGGCGATGCACGTTCCAGGAAAACTAGCCAGCCCGTTCTGATCTTAAAGGGGCCATCAGCAGTTGCTACATACATTTTTTTAAACGTATAAATTAATGATATGTACCCATTTATTCATAAAGAATATAACTTATAAATAACTCATGAGCTTAGTTCAACTATTGTACCCCCATCAGTACCAAAAATATAAGCTTGTTTGTGAACCAATGTTTGCAAACAAAAAAAAGTCAAATGTTACAAACACTGTATAGCCTCAAAACATGGTTAAAAGTATAATTCGGATATCATGGATGGTCCGGCCTTGCATCCATAGATCTGTCTATGAATTAGAGACGGTTTACATTTCTCCAGCCCCATCCCTCAGCGTCTTACCGAAACAGGGGCGGGGATAACGCTTTATTGTTTCTACTGCTTTAATCCAGCTCAAACCCCAAAAGCTGCTCTTTCAACAGAGAGAGAGAGAGAATTTGACTTTTAATATGGTCGATTTTTAGCTTGCCTTGAAACGTTAACTAAAAGCAACATTCAAATAACGGATAGAAAGTCAGCTCTTCTCAAGTTAGATTCTCGGAACAAACCGTAAAGCAGGAAATCACTAAGGAAGTGACTACGAGGACTTAGCAAACCATTAMATTTTTTCGTATCTGACTGTTATTAGCTGGATCATTATCAGAGAGAGGAGAGGAGAGTGGAAGAGAGGAGATGGGGAGTGGGAGGAGGGGAGAGGAAAGGGGAAGAGATTCTCATGTTAAACCAACATCTAACAGACTCAACACTACTGTCCCTTCCAGCCTTGTCTATGGGTAGTGATTCATAATAAGTAAATAGTACTACTGTAGGAGTGTTATTGTATTAGTGGCATCCATTGGCCCCTGCCAGCAGACCTGGGAAACCCTGTAGGAGTAATTAGTAGTGGTCCTGAGGCTAATTGATTGTTTCATGCATCATTTAGGACTCCATCTCCACAACTGTAAGGGACGATGCAGTCCGTAGAGAGACTACATGAGCTCACTTGGAAACAAAACATGTCATCCCAATGTCTTCCCTGGTTAAATAAAGCTTAAAAAAGAAAGAGCGGAGGAGTGTGTGCCATATTGAAGCTATCAGAGTGCAGGGGATGAGGCACACACAAATCTTGACTCATGTCTATGTCTCCTATATGATAGTATCACCCAGCGGCGATCAGTGCAGTACCTTTCTCTACAGGGCTCCATTTATTTGCTTCAGATTGCCTCCGGGCAGGAAGAGAAAAAAAACCTGCCAGCCACAGAGCCAGCTGATGACCAATTCACAGAAAAATACAAATGTCTGGGAAAGAAAGAGAGAACCTTGTCTGGAGAGCTGAGGAAAGATGAGTATGTGTGGAATAGAACACAATGGCATGTAAGTAGAGAAGATTAGGAGGAGCAGAGAAGCATCCTCCTATTGTTACTGGAGTGGAGAGATGCAGAGAGAGAGAGAGAGATGCAGAGAGAGAGAGATGCAGAGAGAGAGAGAGAGAGATGCAGAGAGAGAGAGAGAGAGAGAGAGAGAGAGAGAGAGAGAGAGATCCATTCCTAGTATTATTGTTAAAGCCCTGGGTGCTTCAACTGGACTAGGCTCTGACATTGTATGACAAACCACGGTACTGTGCAGTGGCGATGGCACTGTGGAAGTATAGAGAAGAAGGAAGAAGGAAAGAAGGTGGAGGATGAGAAGAAGACTGTTCAAGTTTCAAGTTGTTTACATGCTGCCTACATAACACCAGCAACCATTAAGGGAACATTGACGCAATAAAACAACTTGAAAGCAACATGGGCAGACCAGAAGGTTGGATTAATTCTGTTTAAAATGGACAGTGTTAATCCCTTTGTATATAACAACTGGTGTTAATACATTAACACTGAATGTGGGTCCCAATTCCACACACACACATAACAGCGGTGTGCTGTTTGAGAAGAGATGGGGGATGAAAAGTGATGGGAAAAGAACAGATGAGAAAGAACAGAAGAAAATAAAAAGGGATTATGTACTGACCAAAAAATATAAATGCAACAATTTCAAACATTTTACTGAGTTAAAGTTCATATGAGGAAATCAGTCAATTGAAATAAATACATTAGGACCTCATCTATGGATTTCACATGACTGGAAATACAGATATGCATCTGTGGGTCACAGATACCTTAAAAAAAAGGTAAGGGCGTGGATCAGAAAACGAGTCTATCTGGTGTGACAACCATTTGCCTCGTGCAGCGCGACACATCTCCTTCTCATAGAGGTGATCAGGCTGTTGATTGTGACCTGTGGAAYGTTGTCCCACTCCTCTTCAATAGCTGTGCAAAGTTGCAGGATATTGTCGGGAACTGGAACATGCTGTCGTTCACGCCGATCCAGAGCATCCCAAACATGCTCAATGGGTGACATATGTCTGGTGAGTATGCAGGCCATGGAAGAACTGAGGCATTTTCAGCTTCCAGGAATTGTTCATTTTTATGAATTTCTTTTGTATTTTACCCCCTTTTTCTCTCCAATTTATGATTTTGTCTTATCGCTGCAACTCCCCAACGGGCTTGGAGAGGTGGAGTCATGTGTCCTCTGAAACATGACCCACCTAACCACGCTCCTTAACAACTGCCAGCTCAACCCGGAAGCCACTGTTCAACTGGCGACTGGKGTCAGCCCGCAGGCATCTGGCTCGCCACAAGGAGTCGCTAAAGCRCGATGAGCCAAGTAAAGCCCCACCGGCCAAACCCTCCCCTAACCTGGACRASACTKGGCCAATTGTACTATAGACCSGGGAATGAACCCGGGTCTGTAGTAASACCTCTAGMACTTCGATGCAGTGCCTTAGACCGCTGCGCCACTCGGGAGGCCCTAGCTTCCCGGGAATTGTGTACAGATCCTTGCGGCATAGGGATGTGCATTATCATGCTGAAACATGAGGTGATGGCGATGGATGAATGGCATGACAATGGGCCTCAGGATCTCATCACGTGCATTCAAATTGCCATCGCTAAAATGCAATTGTGTTCGTTGTCCGTAGCTTATGCCTGCCCATAACCCCACCACTGGGCACTTTGTTCACAAGGTTGACATCAGCAACTCCCTCGCCCACACAATGACATACACGTGGTCTAAGGTTGTGAGGCCGGTTGGACATACTGCAAAATTCTCCGAAACAACATTGGAGGCGGCTTACGATAGAGAAATGGACATTCAAGTGGACAGTCCTGCAGTCAGCATGCCAATTGCATGCTCCTCATAACTTAGGACATCTGTGRCATTGTGTTGTGTGACAAAACTACACATTTGACCTGTGTAATGATCATGCTGTTAAATCAGCTTCTTGATATGCCACACATGCCAGGTGGATGGATTATCTTGGCAAAGGAGAAATGCTCACTAACAGGGATGTAAACAAATTAGTGCACAACCTTTTTGAAAAATACGTGCATATGGAACATTTCGGGGGATCTTTTATTTCCACGTTTCATTTATATTTTTGTTCAGTGTAGATTAAACCTATTACAGTAACATGCTATTTCTTAGCAAACAAGCCCAGACAGATGCAGAGACACGAGGGGGTGGAGCATGCAGCAGTTATTAGAAAACATGAGCACTATAGTCCATTATAGTCCATTTAGGCTTCAAACAGCAAAAAACATCACTTTCCACTTCATTTAATCACACAAACATCGGTGCACACCACTCACCCGCCCTGGCCCACTCTGTCAAAAAAACATGAAACGTTAAGAGTTAGGAAAGTGCTTTTTATTCTGCAACACTCAGAAAGTCCTAGTTTTGTGTATGCATTTTACATAAGCTGAGTTAAAAAGTAAACTCCTGCCTCCAACACACTTGTCTCCAATTACACTGTTGACCTCTATCATACACATACACAATAAACCACATCAATATACAAAACACCTTCTTAATATTGAGTTGCACCCCCATGGACTACAAGGTGTCSGAAGCGTTCCACAGGGATGCTGGCCCATGTTGACTCCAATGCCTCCCACAGTTGTGTCAAGTTGGCTGGATGTCCTTTGGGAGGTGGACCATTCTTGATACACATGGGACACTGCACCTGGCACATACTACCTGTTCAAAGGCTCTTAMATATTTTGTCTTGCCTATTCACTCTCTGAATGGCACACATACACAATCCATGTCTCAATTGTCTCAAGGCTTAAACATCCTTCTTTAAAAACAGGACTTTCTCTTGCATTTCAAAGATGGTAAAAAAAGAAAAAAGAAAAGATCTAATGTGTTATATTCTCCTACATTAACTTAACATTTCCACAAACTTCAAAGTGTTTCCTTTCAAATGGTATCAAGAAAATGCATATCCTTGCTTCAGGTCCTGAGCTACAGGCAGTTAGACTTGAGTATGTCATTTTAGGCGAGAAAAAAAAGGAAAAAAAAAGGGTCCGATCCTTAAGAGGTTTTAACCTGTCTCCTCCCCTTCATCTACACTGGTTGAAGTAGATTTAACAAGTGACATCAATAAGGGATCGTAGCTTTCACCTGGATCCACCTAGTCAGTCTACATCATGGAAAGAGCAGGTGTTCTTAATGTTTTGTACACTCAGTGTATATACAGCACATATTACATGCATCCACAGGCTCCATTCAGTGATGGTCACACCTCCATATCACTGTGGCCAATGGCCATTGTGTTACATATAGTCAGGTGCATAATTATTGGCACCCTTGATAAAGATGAGCAAAAAAACTGTATAAAATAAATAAATAATACAAGCTACTGTATATTGTATGCTATAAAAAGTGGGATATTATTTTATACCAATACAATTGCTCAGATAAATAGATTTTGTGACGATAGCACCAATGCTGATTATCAAACTSCAGGTGGTGCTATGCAGTGGCGTGTCCAGAACATTTTGAATGGGCACAGACCCAGTTTAGGGGGGCCATAGCATTTTGAACCTTATATCGATGCAAGGTGGATTTTTTTCAATATAATTATGATAATTCAATGCCTTAAATGCTTCAGCTTAGGTATATAAGAGTATTAGCATACAGCAGTAAATTCACTTGAAAGTGCCCTACAGAGTGCGAGTTCTACTATAACATTCGAGGGGGTCTCAATTATTTTATTTTTTTACAGGACCTCCTGTGTGTTTTTTTATGGGTTTTATAGTAAAATAMATGTACTTTCACTTAAAAATGTATTACCTTTTATTGTCTCATGAATACAGCCAGTCATGAGTTTTTCATCCAATTTTTAAACAAATCACTTCAAAAAGTAGGTTAAGTAGGTCTACTCAAAAATAAGTCCAGCATCTGAACAGTGCACCCACCATTTCAATGGAAAGAGACATCTATTAAGTGTAAGTGTAATGGCATTCAGCCTACAAAATGGCGTGTATTTAGGATGCTAATAGAAGCCAGGCTTCCCCAAACATTTTTACATTGAAGGAAAATTATGATAGAAACGAATGACAAATTTGTTTCTTTTTTCAATTTGCAAGAGGCTRAATCTATTTCACCAGAGAAAGCATCCGAGCGAGGCAAACAGCATCCCTCTGTCTTAGTATCTGTAGCCCATGCACCATTTTGGCAGAAATGCCTTCTGGAACATGTGAACTTTCATGTGCCTTAATAACAAACTTGTATCTATAAATACGAATACAATTACGAGCCTAGTTGGTTTAGCCAAGGAAAAAGACCGGAACCTTCTCGCTAGCCATGATTCTCGCTAGCCAGATAATGGATGGGCTGGACATGCCGAGAGATGAGTTTGGATTGGTGTTGCCATGTAGCACACTAATATCTATAACATGAGCTGCTCAGTATGTGTAGACAGTCCTTGCTACCGTGGCTTTTTTGAAAGATATAACGTTAGCCATGGAGAACAGTGTTCTGGCTAAGTGTTTCTACTGTTCTCAACAACATTGCTGCACTGAATTTAGAAGGAACAATCGGCAAAAGATCAGTGATAAGTTGTGGGGAAAAATGAAGTTGTGATGGACTACTTTCTGCACATGGTCAGTGTGAACCGCAGTGACTTGACACAACGGGCCAAACAAGCTGTAGCTAACTACAAACCAAACAGAAAAGACAGGCTGCCATGAAGCGTACATCCATGTAGGTAAGTCTAGCTACATTTTCAGATATTGTACTTTTTAGGTCAGACAGTCGTTTTCATTGCAAGTTAAAGCGTAATGTTCGCTAGCTAGCGAACGTTAGCTTGCTGGCTCGCTAGCTAATGTTACGTGTATGATCTGTGTAGTAATATTATTTGTATCTCAGAAAATGCTAGTTATAGCCTAATGTTAGCTAGCTAATATTGAATCGAATTCGTTAGCTTTAGCTACGTGCGGATTCATACTACAGYAGTTCATGCATGGTGACTAGCTATGACAACCCGTTTGTACTGTAGCTATGGGTTGAGATTATGGTTCATTATTTATCTAGCTAGCTACATGTTTAAACAAAAGATTCCACTTCGCCAGATGATTACATGACCCATCAAGTTAGCCAGGTGTGTCTGGGTGTCAGGCGGTGGGTGTAGCTGGTGCATGAAGTCAGGCGCAGGAGAGCAGACATGAGAAACAATGCACTTTACTTAATAAATGGCACAAAGTAAACATACCAATGTGCGAACAATAACGGTTGCCACAAAACATTGGTGAAAACAGCACCCGGAAAAAAMCAGCCGGAAACGTACCGACCTGAACAATAAACAATCACACACAAAGACATGGGGGAAACAGAGGGTTAAATACATGACCAGTAATTGGGAAATTAAAACCAGGTGTGTGGGAAACAAAGACAAAACCAATGGAAAATRWAAAGTGGATCGGCGATGGCTAGAAGACCGGCRACATYGACCGCCGAGCGCTGCCCGAACAAGGAGAGGAACCGACTTCGGCGGAAGTCGTGACACTGGGGGTGATTACGTTAAGGCTATCTATTGTATTTTATGAAAACGTGTACATGTCTAGACAATAGTGACGCATTCACTTATCTACAGTGCATTCATAAAGTATTCAGACCCCTTGACTTTTGCCACACTTTGTTATGTTACAGCCTTATTCTAAAATTGAGTAAATAATCACCCCCCCCTCATCAATCTACACACAATACCCCATAATGACAAAGCAAAAACAGGTTTAGACACTTTTACAAATGTACAAATGTTTTTTTTTTTTTATGACATTTACATAATTATTCAGACCCTTTGCTATGAGACTCGAAATTGAGCTCAGGTGCATCCCGCTTCCATTAATGATCCTTGAGATATTTCTACAACTTGATTGGAGTCCACCGATGGTCACTGATAGAGCTCCAGCGTTCCTCTGTGGAGATGGGAGAACCTTCCAGAAGGACAACCATCTCTGCAGCACTCCAGCAATAAGGCCTTGATGGTAAAGTGGCCAGATGGAAGCCACTCCTCAGTAAAAGGCACATGACAGSCCGCTTGGATTTTGCCAAAAGGCACCTAAAAGACTCTCAGACCATGAGAAACAAGATTCTCTGGTMTGATGAAACCAACATTGAACTCTTTGGCCTGAATGCCAAGTGTTACGTCTGGAGGAAACCTGGCACCATYCCTACGGTGAAGCATGGTGGTGGCAACATCATAAGGACCGAGGGAATTATGAATGGAGCAAAGTACAGAGAGATCCTTGATGAAAACCTGCTCCAGAGTGCTCAGGGCCTCAGACTGGGGCGAAGGTTCATCTTCCAACAGGACAACGACCTTAAGCACACAGCCAAGACAACGCAGGAGTGGCTTCGGGACAAGTCTCTGAATGTCCTTGAGTGGCCCAGCCAGAGCCCAGATCGAACATCTCTCGAGAGTCCTGAAAAAAGCTGTGCAGCGACACTCCCCATCCAACCTGACAGAGCTTGAGAAGATCTGCAGAGAATAAATGGGAGAACCTCCCCAAATACAGGTGTGCCGAGCTTGTAGCGTCATACCCAGGAAGCCTCGAGGCTGTAACCATTGCCAAAGGTGCTTCAACAAAGTACTGAGTAAAGGGTCTGAATACYTATGTAAATGTGATATGTTTTTTTATTTTTAATGCATTTGCTAAATATTTCTAATAACCCCTTTTTGCTTTGTCATTAGGGGGTATTGGGTGTAAATTGTTATTTAAAAAAAAATCAATTTTAGAATAAGATTGTAACATAACAAAATGTGGAACTCTGCCTAGAAGGCCAGCATCCCGGAGTCGCCTCTTCACTGTTGACGTTGAGTCTGGTGTTTTGCGGGTACTATTTAATGAAGCTGCCAGTTGAGGACTTGTGAGGTGTCTGTTTTTCAAACTAGACACTAATGTACTTGTCCGCTTGCTCAGTTGTGCACCGGAGCCTCCTACTCCTCTTTCTATTCTGGTTAGAGCCAAACTCTCCTCTCCTCTAACTGCCATTGACAATTGAAATGCTCAACGAAATACTGAGAGAGCTCTGTCTCTAAGCGTCAATGCACCATGTTATTCTGCTCCCCTACCTAGCCATCCCTTGTAGTACAATACTACACCATGAGCCATGACCTTTAGATGAGACATGCTGTCAAGAACAGGCCATAAGAGGACTGTAGTAGTGCTGCTGTCAGAATGGCCATTCTGTGTCTCTCATTTCTTCATAGACCTCGCTCACTCTCTCTCCCTCTCATTCTCTGATTCTCTGACTCTCTCCATCTCTCTAAACCTTTCCCTCTCTCCCCGTTTCACTGTTCGACCCATGCTCTGGAGAAGCTAGCCTGACTAGCCTTCCGCTGTGAGGCTTATGAAAGTCATAACGTGTGTGTGTGTGTGTGTGTGTGTGTGTGGGGGGGGGGTATTCCGCAACGCACCGCTGTACACACTCAGCCACCATCACCCATTCAGCCATGGACTAGAGGGCCGGAATGAACACAGACACATGCACACACAGTTCACTCTCCTCACGTCCCCCTCCACTGGACTTCACATCTGCACACCTGTCAATCTCTCTCTCTACTCTTTCTCGACATCTCACTCTTTTCTATATGAGTAAACAAGGGAATGCTGGAGTGAGAGGTTCTTTCACTCCGTCACTGCATTCACACTGTAGAGAGAGCATGCAGTGTCGCTCACCCTCCTTTGATGTAGTCGAGGAAGGTGACCTCTATATCCACCAGGAATGAGAGCAGTGTTACCTGGAGACAATATTGATACAAGGATGGCAGGATGGAACGGGCTTTACAATSAAGACAATGACTAAACCTCAAATCAATGTTTTAGTTCTCTGTTCTAGAAGCGAAAAACATAAACAAGATAAAGAGAACGAATGGACAGTGTCCGTTGTGGCTTACCGTTCCAGAGTTKAGGTATTTTTTCTTTTTTCCTTTCTTYTTTGGATTTACAACCTGTAGACGAAACAGCAGCCTTGTTACACAATTCAAACATACACATGGATAGTCTGATTATAAAACAAAGTAATACACAAAGATYAGTCTCTCTCCCTCTCTATGATGCAATGCTTGACTTGGAAGTGCAGCATACAGTGTTTTAATCTGAGCTGTAAGGTGTTAAATTAAACCTTGGAGGTCAGCAGGCCGTACAAACCCTCTGGAAAAAAACATCTGATAAGTCCTAAATGGCACTGTCATGTCTTGACTATCATTAATGTGTATGACTTATTTTATAAAATAATTACATACCACGTTCAATTATTACGCAATTAAATTAATCATATAACAAGTAATTAAGTAGTAATCTGGGGCACCACGGGAAGTTATTTAACGAGTTACTATCTCCCGACTAAAGTCTAAAGATGTAATATATTTATATCAGTCAAAGTAATTTCATTAATTCTTATTTACCTTCAGTCTCATTCTAAATGTCGCAGAATTCTTGGATATCTACATGAATCCTAGCATAAATGATGAATCAGCAATATACAAATTGGCTTAATTATTTATTTACTAACTAACTAAMTAAATAATCACACAAAGTTAGTTACATAAACACACATAGGATAGCTTACACATTGATTACTACACAATGAAAASTCCCTAGTAGACAAAAACRATATGATGGCTTGTTACACAAAATTGCAGATTCAAAAGAGAGGAAAAGGGAGAKACAAAGGAATTCCACTTACGTACATACAGCTGATAACTATGTTCATGGAAATCTGACTACTTTGCACATGAACGGCTGCTCATTCGCAAGAATTGCAATGTACATACAGTTGAGGTCGGAAGTTTACATACACTAAGTTGACTGTGCCTCTAAACAGCTTGGAAAATGATGTCATGGCTTTAGAAGCTTCTGATAGGCTAATTGACATCATTTGAGTCAATTGAAGGTGTACCTGTGGATGTATTTGTATTTCAAGGCCTACATTCAAACTCAGTGCCTCTTTGCTTGACATCATGGGAAAATCAAAAGAAATCAACCGAGACCTCAGAAAAATATGTGTAGACCTCCACAAGTCTGGTTCATCCTTGGGAGTAATTTCCAACCGCCAGAAGGTACCACGTTCATCTGTACAAACAATAGTACGCGAGTATAAACACCATGGGACCACACAGCCGTCATACCGCTCAGGAAGGAGACGCATTCGGTCTCCTCAAGATGAACATACTTTGTTGCGAAAAGTGCAAATCAATCCCAGAACAACAGCAAAGGACCTTGTGAAGATACTGGAGGAAACAGGTACAAAAGTATCTAAATCAACATTAAAATGAGTCTTATGTTGACATAACCTGAAAGCCCGCTCAGCAAGGAAGAAGCCACTGCTCCAAAACCGCCATAAAAAAGCCAGACTACGGTTTGCAACTGCACATGAGGACAAAGATCGTACTTTCTGGAGAAATGTCCTCTGGTCTGATGAAACAAAAATAGAACTGATTGGCCATAACAATCATCGTTATGTTTGGAGGAAAAAGGGGGAGGCTTGCAAGCCAAAGAACATCATCCCAACCGTGAAGCACGARGGTGGCAGCATCATGTTGTGGGGGTGCTTTGCTGCAGGAGGGCTGGTGCACTTCACAAAGGAGAGAAAAATATGTGGATATATTGAAGCAACATCTCAAGACATCAGTCAGGATGTAAGGCTTGGTCGCAAATGGTCTTCCATAATGGACAATGACCCCAAGCATACTTCCAAAGTTGTGGAAAATGCTTAAGGACAACAAAGTCAAGGTATTGGAGTGGCCAACCAAAGCCCTGACCTCAATCCTATAGAAAATGTGTACGCAGAACTGAAAAAGCGTGTGCGAGCAAGGAGGCCTTAAACCTGACCAGTTACACCAGCTCTGTCAGGAGGAATGGGCCAAAATTCACCCAACTTATTGTGGAAACTTGTGGAAGGTTACCGAAACATTTAAGCATAAAGGCAATGCTACCAAATACTAATTGAGTGTATGTAAACTTCTGACCCACTGGGAATGGGATGAAAGAAATAAAAGCTGAAATAAATCCCTCTCTCTACTATTATTCTGACATTTCACATTCTTAAAATGAAGTGGTGATCCTAACTGACCTAAGACAGGGAAATATTTACTTGGATTAAATGTCAAGAAATGTGAAAAACTGAGTTTAAATGTATTTGGCTAAGGTGTATGTAAACCTCCGACTTTAACTATATATATATGCAGCTCTGTAGAAGTATGTAGTCAGATGTCTCTCCTGTTTGCAGTTACTATTAACAAATCGTTTTCAATTAAAAAGCCTGACTTAATGCATCAACAGTCACAGTATTGTGGAAATTGTTTTTATGGCTTTATTTTTTTATGAATATCAATGAGTATGTAAAACAAATAATTAAGTCGAGTTGTTATAGAATGAATTGACATTTAATTTGAAGTAACTTTTGACAAAACCTAAATTCATATTGGGAACTCGACCCCGTTGAACGGCATTTGACTGGTCAGTTCATTCAGCATCTTCATGAATGACATGACCACGCAGGTTACTCAGGGCAGCACAGATTCAATGTATTTCGTCCATTTTAGATGAGAGGTTGATTGGCACTGTCTGGGAGATGATTCTAAACCGTTTGAGCCTTTGAATTACACGTTCCACATGAACCCTCACGTTAGCTATCCGTCTTGTACATGTAGTGTCTTCCTCTGACAGCTGTGCTCCTCTGTTTGTGAAGGCTGGCCACCAGGTATTTGATAGTGTTCTGGGCGTAGTAATGGCTGAATGACTCTCCCCTTGAATCCCGATTCTTGCACTTCTGTAAAGCAGTTTCTGAGCAGTCAATAATGCAGGTTGTTCCTGAGTAGTAGTCCTTAAGAAATGCTGGCATTGTAGCACGGATGGTCTCCCTCGGCAGTCATGGAATGTACTCCCTCAGATTCTCTTCCATCATGTCAATCCAATAACKAATCACTCGACTGACAATACTCTGGGAAACACCAAACCATTCTGCTAGGTACTGCTGCAGCAAGCTGAGCTACAGCTTCATCAGTGTCATCAGGAGTTGGTCTGTCAGGTCTAACTGAAAGCTGCCTTTGTAGAGGGGTAGAAGACATTCCGCCAGGGTAGAAAAGGCAGCAAGAGACAAGCCTGTATGCAGTCGACAGAGTGCTTCGTTCCTAAGCAGGGTTTTGAGGAGAGGTGCTCCTGGGCACTGTGGTCCCTGCCTCACAGGTAGTGGGCTTTACATGATCACCTGAGCTGTAGTTGTGATGACTTAGAGATGGGTCTTCCCATTGGGTTTGGGCATCCTTCTCTGAAGGCATATCCATTCCTTCTATCTGTKTTGGCCAATCCCCATTTCAATTTGGTGTACACTTGAGCCTGTTGTGTCATCTGTTAAGAAATCAGTATGGCTYGTTAAACAAGTCAACGGACAATTAATAACAAAACACCATACTGCATGGACGCTCCTAATAATATTTAATAATCATAATAATTAAGTATATATAAAATGGGAATTTCCTATTGAGTTGTAGAGGAAATAAATGGTGCTATTATGAGACACAAAATGAGAGCAGGCAAAGTGCTCAAGCGTTTGGCTTAGCTGTCACTGATGACTGGCAGACCAACCCACAACACTTCYTCACGAGTGGCGCATCGTAGCCAAGCCAAAGGGGATGCAGGTCGTATGAGGCTCCAAGGGTACGTTCAGATCGACGTAGAGGTTGGTGTTCAAAAACATTGCTGTTCTAAAAACTTCCTCCTCTACATCCAATTTCTGTGACAGCCTCGTACTGAACATATAATGCTCGATTTTAGGATTTCACCACCCAGGTGGTGAAGGTAGGAAACAACATCTTCAATTCGCTGATCCTCAACACTGGGGCCCCACAAGGGTGTGTGCTCAGCCACCTCCTGTACTCCCTGTTCACCCATGACTGCGTGGCCATGCACGCCTCCAACTCAATCATCAAGTTTGCAGACGACACAAGAGTAGTAGGCCTGATTACCAACAACGACGAGACAGCCTATAGGGAGGAGGTGAGGGCACTCGGAGTGTGGTGTCAGGAAAACAACCTCTCACTCAACATCAACAAAACAAAGGAAATGATCATGAACTTCAGGAAACAGCAGAGGGAGCAACCCCATCCACATCAACGGGACTGCAGTGGAGAAGGTGGAATGTTAAGTTCCTCAGTGTACACATCACGGACAAACTGAAATGGTCCACCCACACAGACAGTGTGGTGAAGGCGCAACAGCGCCTCTTCAAACTCAGGAGGCTGAAGAAATTTGGTTTCAAATCAAACAAAAATGTATTTGTCACGTGCKCCAAATACAACAGGTGTAGACCTTACAGTGAAATGCTTACTTACAGGCTCTAACCAATAGTGCAAAAAAGGTATTAGGTGAACAATAGATATGTAAAGAAATAAAACAACAGTAAAAAGACAGGCTATATACAGTAGCGAGGCTATAAAATTAGCGAGGCTACATACAGACACTGGTTAGTCAGGTTTGTCACCTAAAACMCTCACAAACTTTTACAGATGCACAATTGAGAGCATCCTGTCGGGCTCCATCACCGCCTGGTACGGCAACTGCACAGCCCATAACCGCAGGGGCTCTCCAGAGGGTGGTGTGGTCTGCATAACACATCACCGGGGGCAAACTACCTGCCCTTCTGGACACCTATAGCACCCGATGTCACAGGAAGGCCAAAAAGATCATCAAGGACAACAACCACCCGAGCCATCAGACTGTTTAAAAAAAATAAAAAATAAAAATAGCTTCTATCTCAAGGCCATCAGACTGTTTAACAGCCATCACTAACACAGAGAGGCTGCTGCCTACATTGACTTGAAATCATTGGCCACTTTAATAGATCACTAGTCACGTTAATAATGTTTACATATCTTGCATTACTCATCTCATATGTTTATACTGTATTTTATACCATCTATTGCATCTTGCCTATGCCGCTCGGTCATTACTCATCCATATATTTATATATTCTTATTCCATTCCTTTACTTAGATTTGTGTGTATTGGGTCATTTTTGTGGAATTGTTAGATTACTTGTTAGATACTGCTGCACTGTCGAAACTAGAAGCACAAGCATTTCACTACACTCGCAATAACATCTGCTAACCATGTGTATGTGACCAATACAATTTGATTTGATTTAAAAGTACCACTTTTGCATGCGTTAGCGTCACGGGAATATTGCCGGAAATAGAAACACAATTGCAACTAACTCGCCGCGATCACTGTAACGTTCCAGAATAAGGCGAATAACGGAAGAGGGTACTATTTGGGACGCAGGCCAATTTTCACAGGATTTATAACCCTCTCTGCATCCTTGGTGGAGATTGGAGGGAATAAGTAAGGAAGGAAAGGMACATTTGCCTTTGAAGGGGAGACTAGCTGTTTTATTGCATCTGGCKTGTAAAATAAAATGGATATTATCGCGCCCTTCATGGTTGTGTATGCACGCTCATAAAAAATACATAGACACAGACAGTGACAGTTGGTTTTCCTTGTGTTGTGTTCAGTAACTGCTCTGGCAAGAGTAGATGTCACATCAAGTCAACAGATAGACAGAGAGGACCAGGGAGACAGGAGCTTCTCACAAGCGGCGCGTGCGTTTCACAAGTAAAGGAGAAGATGGTGATTGTTGGGCACGATGGACAACCATAAGCAGTGTGTGTGTGTACAACCGATCGGGCCCCATGCCTGGCATTGGGTGATGACTGTTAACAGATGGTTAAGGGAAGAAGGAACACAAAAACACACAGACAGCAGTGATGTGGAACCCTCCTCTCCTAAATTGWACAATTTACAGTGGAGGAAAAAAACACACCAGAGAATATGTGAGGACCCAAGAGCTGTGACTTGGGAAATGATAGATTCTCATGTCCCAGTGCCAGCATCTTGAAAGACAACACAATCACTGTGTGTCTTCCTTCTCTCATTAGACAAACACCAACTACTTAAAATAAGGGTCCCCCTGTGTGGTTCCCACTCAGAATATTGTTTGTTAATGAACAACTGTTCAGTCTTATCTTAGGAGACGGAGTGTGGAGGCTGGCCATCCATCAACCATTCCTCACTACGTCAAACTCCGTTAATTAAATTCCAGGAGAAATGCCATGAAGAATCGCTCCAGAGGAKATTTACTAAATGTGCTTTCTGTGTGGGTGAGTGACGCTAAGAGAATAGATAAATAATATCCTATTCCACCAAGCACACATACATATATAAACATGTCGCATGCACACATGTAGACACACACACACAAGAGAGACACAGACACACACTTACCTCATACACATTGAACTGGGACTGGCCTCTGGATAGCTCTCTGTAGCTGGTACTGAACTCTCCTATGAAGTCATGGCTTAGGACAAAACGCACAAAACAATCATTAGTATAATCAYAGCATTTCAAATACACAACTCACAAATTATAAAGTCAATCCCTCTCAGAWAGTCTGGTGCAGGGGTGCGCGCAATGCCGTCGGGGGTACACGCAGTTCACATTTTTGTTGTTGTAAAGAAATAGATGATTATATTTTGTTTTTGCTTCACATTTTCAAACAGTACATTTATATTTTCCAACGGGGCTATAGAYTTGGGTGATTTCCCCCCCCCCCTCGCCTAAGTAGCCTCGATTCACTGCTAAAAATCAAATTGAACCATCTAGGTGTTCAGCGAAATAACAAATAATTAACATCMAATCACCTTAACCGTTACTTTCTCATGGGAAACCTTCACTCTTGCGCAGACATTTAGAAACGAAACATGACAATTTGAAAAATACACCACGGGAGTTTTCTGAGCGAGAACAAAGACGACTTTCGAGTAGTAAGACATGTATAACAGCAACAGATACCATTTAATAAGAAGGGGCTAAAAGCGTCTTATATGGTGAGCTACAGAGTGGCTAGGACAGGCAAGTCCCATACTATTGTGGAGGACTTAATTCTTCCTGCTGCCGCAGATATGGCTAGGACCAATGCTGGGGGAGAAGGCCAAAAACTATACAGACAATGCCTTCATCAAACAACACTGTTTCACGACGCATCAGTGACATGGCAGGAGACGTTTTTAAACAATTACTGCTTCGCATACAAGCCAGTGAATTCTATGCGTTACAGCTGGATGAGTCAACAGAGGTGGCGGGCCTGGCACAGCTCCTGGTATATGTCCGTTACGTTTATGGGGGGGTCAATTAAGAAAGGATATTTTTTAAGAACTGGACAGCTTTGTGACATCAAATGGACTTTGGTGGTCAAAATCTGTTGGTATCTGTACTCATGGTGCAAAAGCCATGACAGGGAGACATAGTGGAGTGGTAACGCGCGTGCAAGCAGTTGCTCCCGACGCCACKTSGGTACACTGCAGCATCCATGAGAGGCCCTTGCTGCCAAGGGAATGCCTGACAGCTTGAAATATGTTTTGGACACCACAGTGAAAATGGTTAACTTTGTTAAAGCAAGGCCTCTGAACGCTCGTGTATTTTCTGCATTATGCAATGATATGGGCAGCGGACATGTAAAGCTTTTACAACATACAGAAGTGCGYWGGYTATCAAAGGGCAAAGTATTGACACTTTTTTAAATTGAGAGACAAGCTTAAAGTTCTCTTTACTGACCATAAGTTTCACTTGTCTGACCGCCTGCATGAGGATGAGTTTCTCACACAACTGGCCTATCTGGGTAACATTTTTTCCCCTGAATGATCGGAATCTACGATTACAGGGACTCTCCACAACTATATTCATTGTGCGGGACAAAATTGAGACTATGATTAAGAAGTTGGAGCTCTTCTGTCTGCATTAACAAGGACAACACACAGGTCTTCCCATCATTGTATCATTTTTTGTACGCTAATGAACTCAAGCTTACRGACAATGTCAAATGTGATATAGCGAAGCACCTGAGAGAGTTGGGTGTGCAATTACGCAGGTACTTTCCCGAAACGGATGACACAAACAACTGGGTTTGTTATCCCTTTCATTCCCTTCCTCMAGTCCACTTACCGATATCTGAACAAGAGAKCCTCATCRAAATTRCAACAAGCGGTTCTGTGAACATTTMATTTAAATCAGAAGCCACTGGCAGATTTCTGGATGAGTATCCTGCCTTGGCAAATAGCGCTGTTAAGACACTGATGCCCTTTGCAACCACGTACCTATGTGAGAGTGGATTCTCGGCCCTCACTAGCATGAAAACTAAATATGTGTGGAAAATGATTTAAGACTGAGACTCTCTCCAATACAACCCAACATTGCAGAGTTATGTGCATCCTTTCAAGCATACCCTTCCCATTAACCTGTGGTGAGTTATTCACAATTTTGATGAACAAATAAAGTTCTGAGAGTGATTAAGTAGAGATTTCACTTGTGTTTTTCATGCAGCCACTTGAGGGTACAATAGAGTATAGTGGCGTGAAARGTATTTGCCCCCTTTCTGATTTTCTCTATTTTTGCATATTTTTGATACTGAATGTTATCAGATCTTCAACGAAGACATAATATTAGATAAAATGGAACCTGAGTTTTAACCTTTTTTAAATTTTTATTAACAAAGTTATGCAACACCCAATTCCCTGTGTGAAAAAGTAATTTCCCCTTCACACTCAATAACTGGTTGTGCCACCTTTAGCTGCAATGACTGCAACCAAATGCTTCCGGTAGTTGTTTATCAGGCTCTCATCGCTATGGAGGAATTTTGGCCCACTCTTACATGCAGAACTGCTTTAACTCAGCAACATTTGTGGGTTTTCAAGCATGAACYGCTCGTTTCAAGTCCTGCCACAACATCTCAATTGGGATTAGGTCTGGACTTTSACAAGGTCATTCCAAAACTTCAAATATGTAGCTTTTTAGCCATTTTCATGTAGACTTGATTGTGTGTTTTGGATCATTGTCTTGCTGCATGACCCAGCTGCGCTTCAGCTCACAGACAGATGGCCTGACATTCTCCTGTAGAATTATCTGATACAGAGCATAATTCATGGTTCCTTCTATTAAGGCAAGTCGTCCAGGTCCTGAGGCGACAAAGTATCCCCAAACCATCCCACTACGACCGCCATGCTCTTGTTCTTACTGTGGAATGCAGTGTTTGGTTTTCACTGTGGAATGCAGTGTTTGGTTTTCACCAGACATAAATGGGACCCATGTCATCCAAAAAGTTGACTCCAGTTTGCCAAAAAAGCACCTGGAAGCAACTGGATGATCATCAAGACTCTTGGAAGAATGTTCTATGGACAGATTATTCAAAAGTATAACTTTTTGGGTGACATGGGTCCAATTATGCCTGGCAAAAACCAAACACAGTAAGAACCTTATACCAACGGTGAAGCATTTGGGGATGCTTTGCTACCTCAGGWCCTGGACGACTTCCTTAAAATAAAGTGAATTTGGAAGCAAAGTGTAACCCCTCCACCTGCAAGCAAAGAGATGTTTGGTAACACTTGACATAATGCTGACAGGTATAAAGAGGAAATGAGAGAGGGAGTGAGAGTAKGCTGTAAAGTAATACCCCCATTGCAATAACCTTGCCCACTAAACCCATAATATGAAATGATGACGCTCTACTGCTGCTCCGCCCTTGGCCCCGCCTCTATGTTTATAGCCAATCCAWTTACCCCACTTCAACAACGACATGTCAACCTGTGTTGAATGAGTCAGCATCCAACACAGCTTCCTTACCTTCTAGAAATATAGATTAGGACTAGTTAAAGTAGCACAATTGAAATAACACAGTGATTACATCACGCTAATGAAGGTGCTTTTCAATTAAGATTCAAATGAAATTACCTTCCATCTCTGTCCCAGTCGTAGCATTCTATCTTGATCGTTCTAGCACGGTGAGAAATAACAATATATTAGAAAAATATCTATATAGTTTTAACAGGCCAATTATCAGCAGAAACTATGATCATCATGACACTGTACATTTCTCCCCAAATTAGTTTCAAGATAACATGTATAGTACACTGAAGGAGGACAGTTTATAGTAATCTATATCATGTCTATATTGGTTTCCAAAATAGCGAACGTTAGAGAGAGAAAAGCAGTGCTCTTCCACCGTCACCCGTCCCCTCAAACAGAAGAATCGTTTTCCCATAACACGTGGCCATTCTCCTTCACCAGAGCCAAGAGATAAGTAGCCGACTGTGGCTGCGCGTATTTCACCCAGCACCAATTTCACTTCTCTTTTCAGAGGAGAAAGAAGAACACAACGAACAGCTGCTTAGATGAAAAGGTCATCATTAGTTATAGATCACCACCGGGTCAGAAGTCACAGGTTAATGAGTTTCCTGAAGGGGGTCGCAAAAGGGGTACGATGATAAGAGGAGGCACACTCCGGGCATTGTCAGAGCACAAAGACAGACACAGAAACGCGCACTCATGCACTCTGCTCAGCCTCCTACTACATGGAGTGAAGGATGAGCCCATCACCATCCATCTAAGCTGACAAAGAAAGGCTGAGGAGATAAAGCCATCCATCCCTATAGTAATCAACCAGAACCCCGGGACCCGAGGGAGGTAGTCCTGCACTGCCTCCCAAATGGCATCCTATTCCCTTTATCATGAACTACTTTTGAGCAGGGCCCATGGRCTCCGGTCAAAAGTAGTGCACTATGSAGTAGGGTGCCATTTGGRARGCACATCTACTGTGCAGGAGGACAGCGCGAGGGACGACCGCTCATATTAACAGCAGTGGAATTTATTAACTACCTCATTGTCAGACATTTACTGTATTGAAGCACAACCTAAAGATGCTCTGGAGACAACAGGAGCGATGAGTTGACAGGACARACAATGGGTTTGCTGCTTCTTCTGTAGTCCCCGGGGTGGAGGGAGAAGTAGGTATGCGTGTGTGTGCGTGGGAGTGTGTGTCTCTAACAAGGGCCCATCAGCGGTGGTACTATCAGCAGAGGGACACACAGCTCTCCATTGTTAGTGTTCTCCCTTATCTCTTATCCCAGACCCCCAGAGACTCACACTCTCACTGTGTGCGCGCGCATGTGCGTAAATCAATGTATAGATATGCGTGTGTGTGTGTGTGTGCATGCGCAAGCATTAATTTCGGTGCTTCCTTGGCTCCCCACACTCTCCACACACTGATAACAATGAGCTCTCTCTAACTAACCTCCTAACAACTCAGAGAGTCAGGGCCCAGCTCTGCTCCAATCAATGCACCCTGACTAGCTCAGACCATCCATCTGGGGCGTTGTGCCTTTATCACTGGCAAACAAGCCTGCTGACAACTGGAGATGAATACAAACACAATCCCTGAGATGGGATTGCAGATCCTATACACACACTCACTCACTCAGGGGATTTCAAACTTGCGGTTGAAAGACTATTGCAGCTTCTTACACCCTGGATTTAAGGGCCAATGCATCTGAGTGCGGGCATGACACCTGTCTGTCAGTCAGGCATGTGAATTGACAACTYCACTGAGGGAGAATGATGATTGCAGAGAGGAAGGCTATTCATAAGCAGACCAAGCATTCGTTTCTCTGTCAGAGTTCATTATAATAACTTCCATTTGCATTTAATAGGTTCACAGCAACCTTAGCAACCAAGGAATTCCRTGCATGGTGATTCTTACAAAATGGAGTCCATCTAAAAACTATTTTCTCCTCTTGCAGATTAGATCCTGTCACTAAATCATTTTTACAAAGCACTCAAATTGTTGAAAAAAAGATTAGCACCATGGCCCTCACACACTTCAGCAAACCAATAAATGCTAGTCTAATCTTGCTGGCCAAACTACACACACACATGTAGACACACACACGCTGACCTGTCGTAGTCTCCATTGCAGAGTGCTCTGACGGGTATCTTGAAGGCCTGCCACACTGGGTTCAGTGTGTTCTTCACCACCTCTGTCTTATGGCAGGTTGTGAACCTGGAGAAACACAGCGACAAGACAAGTCATACACTGATCAATGGATCAGTCAATCCCTGGACAATATTCCTTTCACTGTTCCTCTTTATCGCCTTCTATTTTTCCCCACATGTTCCTCTTTACTCATCTCTCTCCCTCATTCCCTCAGAGTGTCTGTGCAAAGTTAGAGTTAGCGAGACAGACTATCTTCCTGYGCTTTTCTCCAGATTTTTCTCAAGTTTAAACGTCTCTTTGACCCTCAGCTCCTTCAGATTTTTCTTCTCCCCAAGAAGATAAATCACACACACTCAGTGATACAAACCTCAAAAGATATYGATTCCTCTTTTCCGTACTTTGTAAAAAATATAGAGCGATTAAAAAAAACCATTTCAAATGTCATCATGATGACCAGCACAAAAAATATCTCTTTCAGTTCCAAGAGCAATTACCATCAACTGAGGAATACTCAGTATAATCATCATTCACTGCAAAAGTAAATGGTTTTAATGTGAATATAGTGCAGTGTGGAATATGAGTTCAGAGAGCGTCATCTACCATTAACTGATACACACAGAGAGAGAGAGAGCGAGACAGAGACCGAGAGATGTTTGACCACTGTACAGAGAGGCCAGTGGGGCAATAGGGAGCTCTCCCTCCAGCCACTGCTCCCGCTAGGTCATCTCCTCTCTGCTCTGCCGGCTGTAACATAGGTGTGTGTGTAATAAAGCCTCTCCTCAGAGGAGTAGACCTGCTTATCTGACCCCTCGGATACGTGTTGATGAGAGAGAAGACCCTGTAGGCTGTAACACACRCACAGGAATTCAATGGAAAGACTGATGGATGGAATTGCATGGAGGAGAGGATCTGAAGAAGGGGTAGGTAAAGTATACTCACGTTCCGTCTTCATTGCTGCGGTAGAAGACGAGGAAAGGGTCYGACTTGCCGAAGAAATCTTTCTTGTCCAGTTTATTCCCGCAGAACTGCATCATCACCGACTCCTACAGTAACAGAGAGAGACATTGAGACTGATGAAACGGACAGCACCGCTCAGTATTCACTGCAGATACTGGTGAGAGACTTCTGATAGTAGATGCAGACATTCATGCYGATCAGTCAACAGTAACATTGCAGGACACGGCAACTCCACTCAGCATCAAGGTGAGAGATATATCCTATGATAGTAGATCCATAACAATATCATTTAATGTATATGCCATGGCAAAGTGTTTATTGATTGATGTTGTCCTTATGATGATTGGTTTGGGGAGTTAACAAGGGCAGTCAGCTTTTTTGGAATGGGATGCAGCCCAAAACTYCCTTTCCCTCCATATCCCCTGCCATCACTACTCACCCTGCAGTTTCCCATCTCTTCTGCCGTAACAATGATGTTTCCACACTTCTTTCCAGGAAGGCCCCTGTTGAAGACAAAACAGAGACGCCATTCATTGATATACTAATGGACTATATGGGCAGTATGGTCTAACGGAAACACAGTAACGGTCTGTGAAGGTTTCTATGTCATAAACAAACCTCTCCCATCATGCCAGCCAGGCAATACAAGTTGAGCTTAGAGAGAGCAGGTTTGACCCCTGTACAGAGAGGCCAGTGTGTGTGTGTCTGTGCACCTTCCCTTAAGCCTTCCCTGACCCAACRGTCAGCAGAAAGCGAGACCCCGTTTATCCAGGATCCGCATCCAACACACTACACCAACGCACCCAACTTACACAGGCCCCTTTGACAACACATCCACCATCCCTCCAAGAAACGATGTCCAAGTCCTGTCAAAGGACAAAATAAACTTTCAAATGGAACCACTGAGGCTTACATTCTGAGAAATAGAGTCATCTTCAAAATACTGATGACTAGCGCTGTCATAGCACGAGCCAGGCCCACCTTGCAGAAGTGTACGCAGGCAGTCATCTAGGCAGCCTGAAATTGGGGTCGAGGACGCCAGCATAAGAGTAATACAAGTCCCCKTTACTTGGCCAGCAAGACTGAAGGAGAGAGCTGATAGACATATCAAAAGGACATGGATCCGGGATGGGTTTTTGTATCAGTGCTTTACATTGGGAAGAACAGCGATCTATTTTTAACCCAGAAACYAATAGCCTACCTCTTCTGAAGGATGGGAGTAAAATTGCAAATAAAGGAAAATGTAAATGTCTCTCTCTCTCCCCTCCCTCTCTGACAATTCACCTAGGTCATTTGTGCTGTCCAGTGTTCCCTTCCGTTTCCTCCACCATGAAATCGACCCATTCTCCTCATTGTARTTATGTAAGAAATAAAATGAAGACACTTTAGGATTATGTTCCATATGGCCAGTGTAGCAAGAGTAATTGTGAGAGGAAAAACTGAACTTCACACTYGGGAGTATTTTCACACTGATCCTAGATCAGCACCCCTAGGCCTTCACTGATATGCTATATGAATACACTGTTACAGACAAGCTTGATTGTGAATGTTCTGTTCTAATCTTAGAATGCCCAAAAAATAAAAAATAAAAACTGTAGCAGTTGATTCCCCAGCATATAGTGACAAGTCACGTTAGGAAATCCTGCTGTAGACGTGTTAACAACAGGATGACACACAAATAGGATTCGGACAGGGTTTCACAAGTATTCCACAAGTCCTCTCATCCAGTAATAGACATCTATGGATTTGGATTGTCACTTACAAATTCCAGTCAGTCACACTCTCTCGCTCTGGCTCTCTTTCCCACTGTGTGTGTGTGTGTGTGTGTGTGTGTACGCATTTGCATGCATATGTGTAGTGCCTCAAAGAGGCTAGCTCTAAAAGTGTGTGTGTGCCGCTGAATGCAGCAGAACAGTGGTGCAATGTAACCTTTAGGCACAGCCACTCACTCTAAATAGAATAGAGCCATTTCAGACCAAAGCTCCATCCCAAATGGCACCCTATTCCCTTTAGAGTACACTACTTTTGACCAGGGCCCATATGGGTCTGGACAAAAGGAGTGCCTCAATTAGGGAATAGGGTGCCATTTGGGACGCACAACAAGCTGATTGCTGCCTGACTAACCAGATCAGCACAATTCAGATCTGCTGCCATAATACGACCCCCCATGACCGACACTRAACGTCAGCTTAACTGGCTCCTCCCCATGCTCATTACAATAGGAGTGGTTGAATGAAAAAACAGAAAAATCCCTTTATTCTCTTCGGTCTCCCCCTGTCTTTCTTGCCCTGGTGCCAACACACGCATGCGGACGCACGCAAGCAGACCAGAGCTGCACCAGAAGACACACGCTGCTGTCTCTTTGTGCGGGTGACTGTGAATGTGTACTGATGAGGGGCCACACAGTAGGCTAAACAAAGTTCCGTCCCATCCCATCACTTCTAATTCAGTGGGTCAGTCAGACTATAAATCAAACAAATAAACAAGACCAGGGCCACCTGAGGACTCGCACACAGAGCTCCTCCTGGGTTGGTTGGCAAGGCCGACTGTACCAACAGGCCTTTGGGGGTGGCAGGGATAGGGCCAATTCTATTTATAAATGGGGGAGGCATAGGGTTAGTGCAGGTAAAGCAAGAATGCAGTCCACAAAAAGATATGCATCAGCCTACTCAGTGATACCCACAGAACCCAACTATGAAGAGTGTACACAAATATTAGCGCCATAGCTCTTAATGTGGGACTTGAAATCACCTCACTATCCAGCCTATTGTGCATATTGACATTCACAGTGCAACGTACATCCTTACCTTTGGATATTGGGTCCATGACATGGAGTATCAGCCTACTCAGTGACACCCAAAGATCACAACTGTGAAGAGTTTACACAAATATTAGTATTGTAGACTCTTATTGCAGGACTTTGACAGTCACATTAGCTCACCAGTCAACCTACTGTGTGTGTTGACATTCATATTGCAATATACAGCCTTACCTATGGTCTTGGGTCATCAGCTTTCTCAGTGATACCCACAGAACACAACTGTGACATGTCAAAATGCTGATTTATTGAATTGTACACGTGGTCTATATTAAGGGACACTTTATTTAATATAAACAGGCTTTTAAAATTCAATATTGGTGATTTCCCACAGTTAAAGTCCCACAATAAGAGCAACAACTCTAATATTTGTGTAAACTCTTCACAGTTGTGTTTCGTAGGTGTCACCGAGTAGGCTGAAACCCCATTTCATGGACCCAAGACCAATGTTTTTTTCCATCACTGAGCAAATGTCAGGTCTGCCGAGCGCAAACTTGAAAGTTGTGAAAATTCTGTGCAACATCCGGTGCGTGTTTACTGTAAACACTCAGGCTGTACCCACTTTAAGTTAGTTTAAACAGTGGTCAAGTGGGCTACTGTGGCTATTTGATCCTAATGTAGGCCTACATTAGGTAAAGCTTTGCTTTATCTTGGCCAGGTCGCAGTTGTAAATGAGAACTTGTTCTCAACTAGCCTATCTGGTTAAATAAAGGTGAAATAAAAACATTAAATACAATTATCAGTGGCCCACCATAAAAAACAATGGAAAAAATGCAGCCAATCTACTCCCCCATTGCTGACTACAACTGGGTTAATAACTCACTAGCAATGGATATGAACAAATGTGCACAAGTCGCTACATGCAGCTCTCGCTTTGATCTCAAAACAAGCTCATGCTGTAAAAACAGTACAGTTCAAAGTGAATGGCACAGATCCATATATGTCAATGGTTTACTTGCATATAGGCCTACTGCAGCTCTGCCTACAACAAAATATCATGCATATTTAGTAGTGATGCACCGGTATGATATTTTTGGCCGATACCGATAACCTATATAAAAAAAATTGCGGCCTTTTAAGCATTCTAGTACAGTTAAATAGTTAACACACACACATGGACGCAGCGGTCTAAGGCACTGCATCTCAGTGCAAGAGGCGTCACTACAGTCTCTGGTTCGTATCCAGACTGTATCATCCGGCCGTGATTGGGAGTCCCATTGGACGGCACACAATTGGCCCAGCGTCGTCCAGGTTTGGCCGGGGTAGGACATCATTGTAAATAAGAATTTGTTCTTAACTGACTGTCCTACTTAAATAAAGGTTACACACACACACTGACCAAAAAGTTATTTTGTTGGCATTTACGTCCCCATTACCAGTAAAACATAATCAAAACCTATTTCTTTCACTTACTTGCTGTGCTGTTTCGTTGTTCATTTGTTCAGTCGTCTCATTCTCAACCAGGATTTCTATGGAATACCGCTTGGGTCTTTGCGTGTCAAAAATTATACTATTTAACACTATTTGACGTGTCAAATAAGCTTGTTGACCAATCAGGACTGCACGTCACATAATAATTTAACACTTTCATAATGCCTCACTAGCCAGATGATGCTAGCTGGCTGCTTATAACGTTAGCGTTGGGCAACAGGGTTAAGTAGCTGGTTAGGTATTTATTTTCATGAACTGAAGTTCAATTTCAATAGTCGAACAACAAGTGGCAACCTAGCTAATACTTACTCACATGGATTCCTAAATCATTGCTAAGAATAATAAAAATGACTGCAGTTTCTACTGGTCATTGTTTTCAGGCTGGTTGTATTGGTGCTAGCTACGTACCAAGCTAAAGCTAACTACCCCAGAAGTTGCGGTCGAACGAATGATGCTTTATTACCAATGCGGTATTGTAAACACATCATTCGAGGTCGGTCTTTGCTTGTTTGCAGACTTTGTTGTACAGCTTTGACAGTGCTACTGTATCTTTTTTGACACGCAAAGACCCAAACGGCGTTCCATAGTATGTATGTCGTGAAGTTAATAGCAGTGACGCTATTACTGTGTAACTCAGGTAGGGCAACATCTGAAAAATAGCGCACTTGGTAGTGTTAACCGGTGCTCGACCAGTCGGTGAAAGCCAACATCACCCACGACAGACAATGGTTGATTGTCAAGGTTAATGAATTCCATTATCTTGGCTTTAATGGTTTTCGCCTTTAAGTTGTCTTGCTGAAATGTTGTTACTCTTTCAAAATGACTGCTTGACCTGTTGACTGCTCGATCCACACAGCAGACATTGTGGGCTAGTTTAGGAATGCTGTGTTGCACGTATAGCGCAACATTTTACGTGGTGTCATTACCTTCATTAAATAGGTATGCACGTAGGCTTTGACATCGGTTTTGCACATCGTGAAACTAGACAGACATCTGATTTGTTCACCGATATATCGCGCATCCGTAATAATTAAGTCTTGCATAGTTCGTTTTGTTTCGGTATGTTGTATTTGAAAGTCGCTAATATTGAGTTGATTCGTTCACAATTTTCACAGTGAAAGGAAATGCTGATTGTGTTAACTAAATGGGGAAAACTAGAAAGTCGAGTGAAGTTCAATCTCGTGTTTCTCTGCACACACTGGTATTTCTACTGCGTGGCAGTACCAGGGGAGCTGTGCGCAGCTTAGAGGGAACATTGCCCAAGACCCATAGCTAAAGCTGTACCTCGCAATATGAATGCCAATATGCTCAAAAGGCTGGATAATGAGGCGATTTCCCATAGTTAAAGTCCCACAAAAAGAGAAACAGCTAATATTTAGTCTATTACACCAACAGTGCGATTTCAACAGATGTAACTTTTTGTGTGAAATTAACTACTTGTTGTCTGTTGTTGAACTAAAATAACATTCCAACCTTGTTCGGCGTTTTGTAGTAAAAATGTCATTAATCCACTATTTGTATCTTTTGCATCAGTTTCAATGGGGATTTATTTTGAAGACMAACCGCAAATTCCACTATTGTAGCTAATCCTTATTGTGGCTAGCTTCACAAAGGTCGCAAAAGGCACTCATTTCAAGGAACGACTCAAGTAATAATGATCTTCTGTCAGGAAGACTAAAATATGTATTTATTACATAACAGATGACAGGACAGTCTGGAGGTCAATCGAGATCTGTGTCCCTTCCACGGAACGGTTGAGCTAACGTAGGCTAATGCGATTAGCATGAGGTTGTAAGTAACAATACAATTTCCCAGGACATAGACATATCTGATATTGGCAGAAAGCTTAAATTATTGTTAATCTAACTGCACTGTCCAATGTACAGTAGCTATTACAGTGAAAGAATGCCATGCTATTGTTTGAGGAGAGTGCACAGTTTTGAACATGAAAAGTTATTAATAAACAAATTAGCCACATTTGGGCAGTCTTGATACAACATTTTGAACAGACATGCAATGGTGCATTGGATCAATCTAAATCTTTGCACATACACTGCTGCCCTCAGTAGCCAAAATCTAMATTGCACCTGGGCTGGAATAACACATTATGGCCTTTCTCTTGCATTTCAAAGACCATGGTACAAAAAAAATACAAAAGAACAATTGTTTTTTTTCTTTGTATTATCTTTTACCAGATCTATTGTGTTATATTCTCCTACATTCCTTCCACATTTCCATAAACTTCAAAGTGTTTCCTTTCAAATAGTACTAAGAATATGCATTTCCTTGCTTCAGGGCCTGAGTTACAGACAGTTAGATTCGGGTATGTCATTATAGGTGAAAATTGAAAAAAAGGGGCGGATCCTTAAGCGGTTTTAATGGAATATGTGAAAATGAATCATCATAAACACCTTAAGAAATAAATGCTCTCTCGGTTGCTTTCACCTCTCTTTTGCTCATACACATCTTCTTTTCTCATCTCTCTATCCCTCCCCCTATCCTTCATCTCACTTTCTCTTTCGTTCTCCTTCACCACCCCCTCCTTGGTCTGTGTGTATTCAGAATCAACACTTTCGAAAACTTATAATCAAGACACATGGATTTGCMATCAGCGTCAGGAGAGAGAGAAGCAGAATCTTAGCAACCTGTGGCGTTACTGGGGGGGGGTATTAGCATACGATGCGCCTGCAATTATCTTCCCCCTTCCCCCTTGGAGAGACGAGAGGCCTGAAGGAAATAACAATTATCATTAGACAACACATCCTGAGCCAGGGAAATCAATGTACGGTGTGTATTCTTCTCCTTTCACCCCCGGTAGAGATACAGGTGAGGCCTTGGAAAGGCTGACATTTTTAACTGAGCCAGTTAGCCCTATTCAATATTACAAAGAYGCTGTCGTATTAACACAGTCGAGCTACTTTCCTTGATTCAGCTCAACACAATGAGGGTCTTATTCTCTGAAGACCAGACCCGGCGACAGGATAAAGTGACTAAGGTTGAAATCGGCAAGGGTAATTATGTTGAATTCTGCTTATATCACGCTATACCACAACAAACAAAGTACAAATGCAGAGACTCAGAGGTCAAGATAATTGAGTGCTTTTGAAGTGACAGGTTGGCTCGAAATCTGTAGCCTACCTCTGCCGCATAAAATAGGTGCCTTCTAGCAGTAGTATGGACAAATATTCAGCAGGAGGCAGACAGGTAGAGGCGCAAATAAGTTTTGGATGTATTTACACAGCGCTGGTGTTTCAAAGATGGTAATATTTACAAATATACAATACCAGTCAAATGTTTGGACACACCTACTCATTCCAGGATTTTTCTTTATAGTGAAGACATCAAAACTATGAAATAACATATATGGAATCATGTAGTAACCAAAAAAGTGTTAAATCAAAATATGTGTTATATTTGAGATTCTTCAAAGTAGCCAACCTTTGCCTTGTTGACAGCTTTGCACACTCTTGGCCTTCTCTCAACCAGCTCCATGAGGAATGCTTTTCCAACAGTCTTGAAGGAGTTCCCAGATATGCTAAGCACTTGTTGGCTGCTTTTCCTTCACTCTATGGTCCAACTCATCCCAAACCATCTCAATTGGATTGAGGGATTGTGGAGGCCAGGTCATCTGATGCAGCACTCCATCACTATCCTTCTTGGTCAAATAGCCCTTACACAGCCTGGAGGTGTGTTTTGGGTCATTATCCTGTTGAAAAACAGATGATAGTCCCACTAAGCGTAAACCAGATCAGATGGCGTATCGCTGCAGAATGCTGTGGTAGCCATGCCAGTTAAGTGTGCCTTGAATTCTAAATAAATCTTAGTGTTACCAGCAAATCGCCCCCACACCATCACACCTCCAAGCTTCACGGTGGAAACCACACATGCAGAGATCATCTGTTCACGTACTCTGCGTCTCACAAAGAAACAGCGTTTGGAACCAAAAATCTCAAATTTGGAATCAGCAGACCAAAAGGACAGATTGACACCGGTCTAATGCCCATTGTTTGTGTTTCTTGGCCCAAGCAAGTCTCTTCTACTTATTGGTGTCCTATAGTCATGATTTCCTTGCAGTAATTTGACCATGAAGGCCTGATTCACGCAGTCTCCTCTGAACAGTTGATGTTGAGATGTGTCTGTTGCTTGAACTCTGAAGCATTTATTTGGGGTGCAATTTCTGAGGCTGGTAACTATAATGAACTTATTCTCAGCAGTAGAGGTAACTCTGGGTCTTCCGTTCCTGTGGCGGTCCTCTTGAGAACCAGTTACATCATGATGGTTTTTGCTACTGCAGTTGAAGAAACTTTCAAAGTTCTTGACATTTTCCGGCTTGACTGACCTTCATGTCTTAAAGTAATGATGGACTGTAATTTCTCTTTACTTATTTGAGCTGTTCTTTCCATAATATGGACTTGTTCTTTTACCAAATAGGGCTATCTTCTATATACCACCTCTACCTTGTCACAACACAACTGACTGTCTCAATGCATTAAGAAGGAAAGAAATTCCACAAATGAACTTTTAACAAGGCACACCTGCTAAATGAAATGCATTCCAGGTGATTACCTCCTGTCGGAGAATTCTCCTGTCGGAGAACCAGCTTTTTGGGAAAGAGACGTGCAATTTCCATCGCTACACCATCCCCTTCCTGGGTTACATCGTCACTGCAGGGAGTGTACAGATGGATCCCGGAAAGGTGAAAGCAGTGGTGGATTGGCCCGAGCCTACGTCCAGAGTGCAACTGCAATGTTTCCTGGGATTCGCCAACTTTTATCGCCACTTTATTCGGGGTTACAGCACCCTGGCTTCCCCCGTCTGCACTCACCTCTCCCAAGGTTCCATTAACGTGGTCCCCAGCTGCTGACCGGGCGTTTCGGGATCTCAAACACCATTTCACCTCAGCTCCCATCTTGGTTCATCCTGACCCATCCCGCCAGTTCGTGGTGGAGGCCGATGCTTCGGATGTCGGAATGGGGGCTGTCCTGTCCCAGCGTTCTGCCCTGGACCTCAAGTTACATCCCGGCGCCTTCTCCTATCACCTCAATGCCACGGAGAGGAACTACAATGTGGGGAACAGTGAGATTCTCGCAGTGAAGATCTCATTGGAGGAGTGGAGGCACTGGCTGGAGGGGGCAGAACATCCGTTCTTTGTGTGGACAGACCACAAGAACCTGCAATATCTCCACAGCGCCAAGCATCTCAATTCCATCAAGCTAGGTGGGCCCTGCTTTTCACCTGGTTCAACTTCTCAATCTCATACCGACCGGGATCCAAGAATGTCAAGCCGAATGCGCTATCACGTCGCTATAGCCCCGCGGTTACACCCCCGGAACCCGAGACCATACTATCCACCTTGTGCCTGACGATGGCACTCAGCTGGGGAACAGGGAAGCAGGTGTGTGAGACGCAAAATTCCCAGCCGAACCCCAGCGGTGGCCAGATAACCGAATGWTTGTTCCTGACGCTGTCCACTCCTCCRAGCTTGCCTGCCACCCAGGCCCCCGTCGGACCTTGGCCTTTGTGCGACAACACTTTTGGTGGCATACCACGGTTCCTGGCGTCTCTGCGGTCATCGCCACATGCACGATCTGGGCRCCGAACAAGACTCCCCGGCAAGCTCTGGCTGGTCTCCTTCAACCKCCGTTCCTGGTCTCACATATCCCTGGACTTTGTCACCGGTCTCTCACCCTATCAGTCATTATTACTATTAAAGCAAAGTAAACAATCAATAACTGTACATGTACCTAAATAGCTTTGTGCTGTATTATCTAATGCATGCATACAGCATATTTTATTCAGAATTATGATAATTACCTATCCATCAAACATCGATTATGACTGAATCAGAAGTGTGTGTGTCAGAGCTCTGTGTAAGTTGACTATGCAAACTATTTGGAATTTCCAACACATTGTTTCTTATAAAAACAAGAAGCAATGCAGTCAGTCTTTCCTCAACTCTTAGCAAAAGCWAAATGTGCCRCTCTTTTCTGAGCCAGCTGCAGCTTCACTTGTTTTATTTTTTATATTTTTTATTTAACCTTTATTTAACCAGGAAGGGCTCATTGAGATTTAAAATCTATTTTTCAAGAGCGTCCTGGCCAAGATAGGCAGCACCAAGTCATTAAAAACATTACAAAACAACATGGAAAACTACAAGTAATCTAGTAAAAACCATAGAATTCACAAGAGTACAACAAAATCAAAAACAGCAAATTAAAAACATTGACAGGTCAGGGAATCTCAAGATCATTCATCAGTGATTTAAAAATACCAAATCGGGACAAGTTCTTCCAGTTTAAAAGTATTTTGTAAGGCGTTCCAAGACGATGGCGCAGAGTACATAAAAGCCCTTTTACCAAATTCAGTTTGGACATTTGGAACAGTTAGCAGGATAAAGTCCAGCGAACGAAGAGAGTACCCACCACATTTCTGAACAATAAAAATGGCCAAATAATAAGGTAGTAAACCCAAAATGGCTTTGTAAATAAAAGTATACCAGTAACTGAGCCTACGAGTGACTAGGTCCTTCTTTGCAGCACTTGACCATATGACTGGACAATAATCAAGATAAGATAAAACTAGAGCCTGCAGGACCTGAATACGACTGCACGTCACACATTGCGTGTATTGACATTCATACTGCACTGCACAGCTTTACCTAAGGATTGGGGATCAATGAAAGGGTGCATCAGTCTACTCAATACCCAAGATATATTTTCCCAACGTCCTCAGAGGTATCAGACTCCAAAACATCCATGCAGTATTGTTTTTCCTCGGGAATAGTGTTCAATACATATGGCTCAATTCACAGTTGTTTCAGAGTCCCCCAACAAGAGCTACGACGCTAATGTTCTCTGGGTGTCACTGAGTAGACCGATACCCCATGTCATTGAGCCACAATCCATAGGTAAGGCTTTACAATGAAATAAGTAGGCCCCCAATGCAATTCTAAAGTATAATACATCCAGTGTGATTTCAACAGATTTTTGTCAAATTAACAAATTGTCTTTTGTTGATTTTATATAACAACATTCCAACCTCATTTAGCATGATCTATTCAATTATGGCATAATTCTACTATTTGAATTCATTTGCATCACTCTCAATGACATACTTTTATTTTGTAGGCTAACCGCAAAGTCCACTATTGTGGCTAATCCTTATTGTGGCTAGCTTCACATAGATTGGCCCGACCGCCATTAATCAAATAAGAACTGTCTTATAAATTAGGGTTATTTTAGATGATGACACCTAGCTATATAGTTAGCTAGCTAACTATATAGCTACTGAAACATTGTCGTTTTGCTATGTTTTTGGGAAGAACATTGTTTGCATCCATGAGCTAGTAGATTTTTTTTAATGACCAGCACTGTAGGTGCGTGAGACAACTTTACCAGCATCATAGCATACGTAATGATGAATCGTTGTGACATATGAAATACGAGTGACAGTGTAATAACTACGTAAAAAATGTATGAACACGTTAAATTATGCAGTCATATTCAGGTCCTGATTGGTCAACAAGCTTATTTGATACAACAAATATTGTTATTTGACGTGTATCTTTTTTGACACGCAAAGACCCAAACGGAATTCTATAGAAATCCTGGTTGAGAATGAAACGACTGAACAACGAAACAGCACAGCAGGTATGTGAAAGAAATAGGTTTTGATTATGTTTTACTGGTAATGGAGACATACATAAATGCCAACAAAATAACTTTTTGGTCAGTKTGGGGTGTGTGCGTGACCTTTATTTAACTAGGCAAGTCAGTTAAGAACAAATTCTTCCTATGGGACTCCCAATCACGGCCGGATGTGATACAGCCTGGATTCGAACCAGGGACTGTAGTGACGCCTCTTGCACTGAGATGCAGTGCCTTAGACCGCTGCGTCCATGTGTGTGTTAAATATTTAACTACTAAAATGCTTTAAAAAGGCMGCTAAAATGTTAAATATTGGTTATTGGTATCGGGGGGTTTTTGGCAAGGAAAATATTGGATATCGGTATCGGCGCATCACTAACACCAAGTAATACAGTCTTCTCAACTTGCTCAACAGCCACACCATTCATTACCAGGTAATGATGTGTACCAAATACAATGTTCATAGTTTTAGGATCAGGATCAGTTTATTACTGGTTCCTAGGGCAGTCCCCGACAAMAAMAAAAAATCTAAAGTCCAAAAGTCATCCAGTTCTTTCAACCAATTGATTGGTCGAAATGTTTGAATACATTTTTCCATACATAGACACACAGTTTGAATAAAACCAACTACATATGCACTGAGGTTGTCAGATGCTTCAAGAACACTGTTTGATTAAATAATTAAGACACACAAATGACTCAAGAAAGAGCCCGATGGTCACACTGTGTAAAAACAAACGACAGCGAGTGCCTGTGTGACTCGCTCATGTTGTATCGCTCTCCTCCCTACTGCAGCAAAAAGGCAACACAGCACAGCAAGTGTTTATTGCGTTGTCCGTGCTGAACCTGCAACATCACTTGTTTCTGACTGAAAGGTTCCGTTACAGAAATCGCAAAATTGTTTACGAAAAACATTCCCAACCCTTGCTCTCTTTATGTGAAACATGTACGCGTCACATGCATGTGACCAATAGGGCCTGACCTATAGCATATCATAATCACATCTATAAATTGGTTATAACAAACTCCAAACACAGTAATGTCGACAGCAAAATGGAAGCGGAGGACGTGAAAAAGACTCGAAATGAGCAAATGTTAACTGGTTGCTCAGGAGAGAAAGGGGAAGTAAAATCTGTGGAAGACATTTGACTTAGTTGTGGAAACGGCTGGAGATCAACAAAAAGGGAGGGTATAGGAGCAAGAGTTGTGCGAGTATTATGTGTGCCAAACAGTTGCTGTTAGATTACAATATAATTTTCCCTGACCATTTGGAAGTGTAAACACTAAATAAATAAGTGTACCAGAGAGTATGTTCTAATAAATATAAAGAATGTATTACAGCAGACTAAAAACAGGTGCACGCATTTGTGAATTGGGTTTATTTATTGTTTAGGTTCATTGTTCAAAGCTCCCTTGTTATTTAATTTWAAAAAATGTAACGCTTGATTGTGTTTCAAAGCATAAATGTCTGGTATGCTGTGTGACCCTAAATAAATGATAAGTAATACCAGTCTATTCCCCCCCAAAAAATATTTTAAAGCCTTTATTACAGCATAGCAAAGATTAAAAACAGCCGAATCTGTGAAATTGCTTTATCCATCATTTTGCCGATGCATGAGGCTTGGTGCTCACGGAATCAGTAGGCTATTAAACAAACACTCAAACAGGCAACATAAGCTATATCTGTCTTATTTTTGTATATACACAGTATATATGGATGATTTATAAACGTATGCACCTTTAACAGTTAGGCTATTGATTATAGACCTAATTAAAATTGGGGTTTCCCCTCCCCTATATTTTCTTAGACAATTAGGCTAAGGCAAGGGCTGTTTCCTCGTCTCTGCTGCTGCTTCCTCCACCGCATTGTCCTCAATCACAATATGCTGGTTAACTTTGCTATTATGCACATAGCAACATAGGGAAAGCCGCCAATTCTACAGTGCACTGAAGATGATGTTTCAGAACCGCGGACAGCGACTGTATCCAACGCGGGACAAAGTGCATTTGTTATACAATAATATTCGATTTATTAGTGTTGCACAATCATTTTTTACATAAAATAACCATATACAATTTCAGTATTACATCATCATCATCGACCAGTTGACTAAACGGGGTCAGCCCTACTGACCACCCATTCTAAAACTGACTTGTCTAGGGTTGCAGTGATTTCACTAGCTGGGGTTGCTGACGTGTATAGGGTTGAAACATCAGCATACATTGACATTAAACAAAGCCTATATGTCCGTGGCAGGTCATTGGTAAAAACAGAAAAGAGTAGAGGGCCAAGGGAGCTGCCCTGCGGTACACCAAGCTTCCATTAAAGAAAACCCTCTGTGTTCTATCAGATAGATTGCCATATCATGGATTCAGAGCCGAGGCTAAAAAGCCATAACACATAAGGTTTTTCAACAACAGGTTATGGTCAATAATATTAAAGGCAGCAGTGAAATCTAACAGTACAGCTCCCACAGTCTTATTATCGATGTAATTTGTGTCACTGCACTACATGTTGAGTGCCCTTCTCTATAAGAATGCTGAAAGTMTGTTGTTAATTTGTTTAYAGAGAAATAGCATTGTATTTGTYAAATACAATTTTTTCCAACAGTTTGCTAAGAGCTGGCAGTAAGCTGATAGGTTGACTCTAAGAACCAGCAAAGGCTGCTTTACCATTCTCGGGCCGCTTTACCATTCTTGACTTTGGCTTCCCTCCAGGCCTGAGGACAAACACTTTCCTCTAGGCTCAGATTAAAAGATATGACAGATAGGAGTGGCTATAGAGTCAGTTACTTTTCTTTCATTATTAGTTTTTTTTCTGTATGAATACGATGGCTCACTGTCCGTATTTGGAATTTCCTGCCAAAGTTTGCCAACTTTGCCAATGATGTAATCGTTAAAATAATTGGCAACATCAAATAGTTTTGTGATGAATAAGCCATCTGATTSGATGAAAGATAGAKMWGAATATGTCTTTCTGCCCATCATTTTATTTAAAGCACTCCAAAGTTCTTTCCATCTTTCTTTAAATCATTGATATTGTCTTCCTGTTTCTTCCTGTTGTTTAGTCACATAATTTCTCAATATAAAGTTAACCATTCAGATGTGCAGCCMGACTTATTAGCCACTCCGTTTGCCCCATCTCTTTCAACCATAAAGTTCTTAAATTCCTCATCAATCCAAGGAGCCTTAACAGTTCTAACAGACAGTTTCTTAACAGATGCATGTTTATCAATAATTGGAAGAAGCAATTTCATAAATTYATTAAGTGCAGCGTCTGGATGCTCCTCATTAATCACATCAGACCAACAACATATTTTTAACATCATCCAMATAAGAGTCACAGCAAAATCTYTTGTATGATTTCTTATACACTAWTTTAGGCCCAGCTTTTGGAACCTCGACTTTCCTGGATATAGCCAATTGTGTATCAGTGAGTATCCAATGGGTACGGATACAGCTTTAGAACAAAGTTTTAAAGTATTAAAAATATGATCAATACATGTGGATGATCTTGTTCCTGTAGTGTTTGTAAACACCCTGRTAGGTTGATGAATAACCTGAACCATATTACAGGCACTGATTACAGTTATAAGCTTCCTCGAGCAGACAGCTTGAAGAAAACCAGTCAATATTCAGGTCCCCAAGAAAGAAGCCCTCTCTGGTTATATCACATACCATCAAGCATTTCATTCACATTATCTAGATACTGACWGTTAGCACTTGGTGGCCTAGAACAACACCATAAAAGAATAGCGCTGAATTAAAAAAGTGTTAACTCATTACTGATAAGGCATAATGCCTAAATAAGAACATTTCGACAGAGGGATTACTGACATCGTCTTGCACTTTTGAAAGGTCTCTGAAAGGGCCAATACAACACAGTATCTACAAGTTTACTGAAATTACTATCACCATGGTGACTGCTATCCAGGAGGTGACAGGGGAATGTGTGTGAGTGCCAGTGTGTGTGTGCATGTGTGTGTGTGTGTGTGTGTGTGTGTGTGTGTGTGTGTGTTTACGTACACCCTCTCCTCCCCCACCTGTAAAATGAAATGAATGCTATGTTGTAATAACTATTATTGTATTACTAACACGTATGTTACAGGCGTGTGTGTGTGTGTTCATGTGAGCATGGATGCGTGTGTGGTTTGAAATGAGGCCAAGAGTAGCACTCTGATGTGAGCAGGCCGTGCAGTGAAGAGCGTGGAGCACCCACAGGGGGTTGCCAGATTGGCCTTTGTTAATTATTTTAATTCCAGCTCATCACAGCTCTCTTCAACTGGCAAATCCTATTATAAAGACATATACATTTGAAGAGATGCCAAGAAATTGCTTTCAGGMRGCTGATCTGAGCTTGAAGCAAGAGGATAGATTCTTCAAAAGTGCATGTAAAGTTTTGAAAGCGAGRCTAAAGAAATGCACAATATATGAAGTTTGTGCACGCGTGTGTATGTGTGCCAGGCGCATAACTTGCGGGGTGTGTGGGGGGGATCCCCCCCAAATACAATACTATGAAGAATTTGATGTATTGGAAATAATTGATCATTAGAACGCATTCGTCAAAAGCCACAAAATACACTTGAATGGATTTCTGCAAATATGKAAACAYCATGGAAGTTGGCTAGCTTGCTAGCTACTTCCAGACACAAATGAGAGAACACCTCATTCTGGCCATTTTACTCGACGTAGCAGAGCTGGTTAGGCCGTTTACATGTTACCAAGAGCRTTCTTGACTAACTATTACTTTTTTTGCCTATGTTTACTGACACCGGTCATATTCGTCGGGTGTTGTAAGTTCATCAGCTGTTCTGCGCTCTGGCACACTCGGACAAGAGTGCTCTGAAATCTGAGTAGATAGCCAGAGTGAATTTGCGAATGCAAGAGGCATGCTAACTGGATAACAGTCRTTCAAGTTCTTGCTAGRTAACCAAATGRCACCTGCATCTCTAGCTGTTTATAGCCACTGAAAAACATTATGAGGGGGGAAAAAGATCAGTCATTCACCCACTCCTCCAACGGCATGACACGGCATCCTCTTAGCAGCTAGCTAGCTAGCTAGCTAATGTTAACCTCCGTGTTTTTAGCTTGCTACGTATATAGATACACTAGCCTATTAGCCATGTTATGACTGACATGTGATCCTAGCCCTTGCTAGTTTGATTGTATTGACATTCGCAGCCTTCGTTACATTCGTCAGTTTTTGTCCAGAATATTGAGTCATTGAAATTGAAACAGTGCATCTCGAATGGAGATGAACTCTTTCAGATTTTTTTACTGATATTATGATTGTCTGTTTGTTTCATATCTGCAAAGTAGTTCAAACGATGTCAGTTCCACTTCAAACTAATTATGTCTGAGTTTATAGACGGCTTATACTTTAAAATCATGCTGTGTGTGACCGCTGTCTTTGTCAAAAAGTTCCCAGAACAGCCCGCCCAGCGAAGGAAAGGCACCCTGTGTGAAAAATGATGTTTTTTTTAATGAGTTTTCATTCTCAAAAATCACACTTTTGTATACCCTCCACTACACCACTGGCCCTTTGTGTTTTACAAAAAGTGCTCTGTCCTACATGAGTGTGCTGGTATTACGGTTGCTGTCCTTTCAGAATCACCAACCTGTCACACACTGAAGGCCTATAGGTTCACCACTGTACTAACCTGTCACACACTGAAGACCTATAGGTTCACCACTGTACTAACCCATGTGGGCCGTCAGGGCCTGCCAAGGTCCTTCTCTGCTGGCCTAAACATCATCAGAATATATATTTTTTTTTAAATATAATTTTTCCCACAATATGTATTAAATTATTCCCCAGAGTAAGAGTTTAACTCTTTCATTTCATAGATTTCCTCTTGGTTGCACTGCTTCCAGCCCCAGGTTGAGATTTGGAGGGCTGGTCTTTATGTTAGATCTTTTATCCATCATATTCAGCCATCATGTGTTGCCAAGGCGGTCTAAAATCTGCCCTCAGGCCTTCAGAATCAACAGTGCGGGCGCTTGTAGCTTAAAGTGAATGGAAATTAAATTTTGTGTCAACCAATCAGCTTTAGAGTTGGCTATTATACGCCTGCTGGCTGGCTCCAGTGTTACACAGGAGCCAGCTAGCAGGCGTAGTCGTCCACGTCTTTTGATTGGATTACCAATATTGAGAGGCAGGTCCTATGGGCAGGTCCTATGCAGATCTAGGAAACTGAATTTGATAAACGAATTAATTTCGCGTTCTTACTATAGCTGTGTTTTTCAACCCACAATGGCGGAAGGAGGAGAAGAATATCGATTTGGTCGAGGATATAATTATAACGCCAATTCTCAAGACGATTTTCAAAGAAAAGTTAGACATTGTAAGGAGAGGTCGCCCGACGCCACAAAGCCTGTCACAGGCGGGAAAGGTTCGTTCGCTCGCCACTTTCAAAGTTTCAACTACGAGCGCTGTCAATTGCTCACAGGCTCCGAGAAGCACTGCAAACTGTCTACTGCTGGAATGCCTATTATTTGCAAGTGATCGATTTGGGTTTTGGAGCCACACTGGCTTTGCAACACTTGAGTTGTCTGTTAAACACTGTTTACCCAAAAAATGTCAATTTGTCAATTTCAAAGGTGACGCAACGCCTGGTTATACTGCGTTTCTGTCTAAATGTATAGTGTCTAGAGCCATGGCATAATGATGGTAATAAGAGGTGGATTAATTCGGGTGACTGTGTAGGACCTCACTGAAGGCCCAGGCGCCAGGCCCACGGCACGCGCACTGTACTAACCTGTCACACACAGAAGGCCTATAGGTCACCACTGTACTAACCTGTCACACACTGAAGACCTATAGGTTCACCACTGTACTAACCTGTCTACACACTGAAGACCATAGTTTTCCACCTGTACTAACCTGTCACACACTGAAGAGCCTATAGGTTCACCACTGTACTAACCTGTCACCACTGAAGACCTATTAGGTTCACCACTGTACTAACCTGTCACACACTGAAGGCCTATAGTTCACCACTGTACTAACCTGTCACACACTGAAGCCTATAGTTCACCACTGTACTAACCTGTCCACACACTGAAGCCTATGCTTCACCACTGTACTAACCTGTCACACACTGAAGGCCTATAGCTTCTACCACTGTACTAACTGTTCACATACTGAAGACCTATAGGTTCACCACTGTACTAACCTGTCACATACTGAAACCAATGGTTCTCCACTGTACTAACTCAGTCATGTCACACACAGAAGCACTATAGCTTCACACTGTACTAACCTGTCACATACTGAAGACCTATAGGTTCACCACTGTACTAACCTGTCACACACTGAAGACCTATAGTTCACCACTGTACTAACCTGTCACACACAGAAGGCCTATAGCTTCACCACTGTACTAACCTTCACACACTGAAGGCCTATAGCTTTCACCACTACTACCTGTCACACACTGAAGACCTATAGGTTCACCATCTGTACTGACCTGTCACACTTGAAGAGCTTCATAGGTTCACCACTGAGAAAACATGTCCATAATGGATATAAAGGCTGTTGATATTAATGTTTCCAGAAGGAGTGTAATACTTGGTCTGGGAAGCTGTTTCATGCGCTGACTGAATGGAAGCTGATAATTATGATACTCCGCTGGTCTTGGAAGGAAGCAGAATTACAAGTCATCACTGTCATGAGGCCAGTCTTGACTACTAAACACTTTTGGGTTGTGACACAATGTATTGAGGAGAGAAGAGAGGAGAGAAAGGCATACATGAGCAGAATTCTAGTAATGAACAGCTTCGCGTTTCGACGTACATCATGTTGTGTGAATTGTGTGTGTGTGTGTGTGTCTGTGTGTGAGAGAACATCTCAGTCGAGAGCATGAGTTCACACCTGCTGTTAACAGGAAACCCCACCACGAGGGAGTGGTGTTGAAAAGCGCACACATACAGACATACCTCCACCCTCAATGCATGTTCCCAACAGCCTCGTTACATCAGTGCTCTGAGACGTGTGTCATGCATTTGAATTAGTGAGTGATTTCCCTCCTACAGTAAAACTCCAGGTGATTTTTGTTCCCCAGATACACAGAGACCTGAGACGGCAGCAGACTGTTCAAACCCAGTAACCTAGAGAAAGTGGGTTTGTAGGCTGTCATTTCATAACTGSCAATTATGCATCAGCTGTGAGGAGTGTGGTCACATACAGTGCCTTCAGAAAGTATTCATACCCCTTGACTTATTTCATATTTTACTGTGTTACAGCCTGAATTCAAAATTGATTCAATAGATGTTTTTCCCCTCACCCATCTAYACACAATACCGCACAATGACAAAAAAGTGAAAACATGTTTTTAGAAACTTTTGCAAATGTATTGAACATGAAATACAGACATCTAATTTAMATAAGTATTCACACCCGAGTCAATACTTTGTAGAAGCACCTATGGCAGCGATTACAGCTTTCTGGGTAAGTCTCTAAAAGCTTTCCACACCTGGATTGTGCAACATTCACCCATTATTGCTAGACAACTATTTTCTGGTCTTGTCATAGATTTTCAAGCAGCGTTAAGTCAAAACTATAATTCAGCCACTCAGGAAAATACTATCTTCTTGGTAAGCAACTCCAGTGTAGATTTGGCCTTGTGTTTTATGTAGGTTATTGTCCTGCTAAAACCTGAATTCATCTGGTGGACAGCAGACTGAACCAGGTTTTCCCTTTGCTTAGCGCCATTACTTTTGTTTTTTATCCTGAAAAATGCTTGTAACGATTACAAGCATACCCATAACATGATGCAGCCACCACTATTCTTACAAATATGGAGAGTGGTACTCAGTAATGTTTTGTATTGGAGTACAAACATAAGACTTTGTAAATATGCACAAGTAATTGTGTGTGTGGATGTAAATATTTCAGAGTAAATGACAGGTGAGTGACAGCCATGAGAAATAGATCAGGGGTCAGGGTTAAAGTGATGATGTAAAATGGTAAACCAGTTACAATAGTGTGTGTGGGTGTAAATTCTATAATGATCAGGTGAGTGAATACCATAAGAACTGAGTCAGGGTTAGCCTGCATATAGAATCAATTGTATTTTGTTGCCAATTWCGCCATTTAGCAGACATTTTTATCCAAAGCGACTTACAGTCATGTGTGTATACCTTTAACATACAGGTGGTCCCGAGAATTAAACCCACTCTCCTGGTGCCATGCTCTACCAACTGAGCTACAAAGGGACCATACTGTCTATGGGTTTGAGATGTGAGTGTAGTGATGTTGTATAGCATGGAGGCTGGAGGTTAGAGTGAAACCGTACAATAGGGGTCAGAGGTTAGAGTTAATTGGCTTAAAAATGGAGGAACAGAGTTACTCACACGAGAGGTTTCTTCATGCGGCTACCCAGCGATCCCACCACCTCTCCCAATGTACAGAACGCCTGGCCAAGGAAGTCCTACAGAAAKAGAGACATACGAGTTCATATATTTGGACACATTCCGGTGAAGTGGAAGATATAGGAGAGACACACACACACACATGCATGGGTGCACACATCCACACACAGAGGACGCCCATCCAATAGTGCGCATAGAATACTCTTTATGAAACATGACATGTGATTTATTGTATTAATGTCAATGTTGGGGGTTGGAGGAAGGGAGAACCCTTGTGATTCTATTAGCCAGTGTCTGGAAAAACACMAACACTTCATAATGGAATCTCACTGTGGTCTCCTCTGACCACAATGTCTAGTATATTCAGTGTGTGCTGTATAATCCCTACACGCTTTATAGCCCAGTTATTTCCAGCGTGCTTCAGCAAGAAGACCTGGGTTCAAATACTATTTGAAATATTTTAAGCATTTGCTCTAGCCTGCCTGGGTTAGCAAATGGTCAGTTTATCATTTTTAGGGCGATTCTATTGATTACATTGAGCCAAGAAGACTCAAATCAAGCCTAGACAAAGTATTTGAAAAGACTTCAAATAGTATTTCCACCCAGCTCCACTAGCACACCTGCTCTGCTTGCTTGTCCGCCTGCCTGTCTGCCTCTCACATGTTAACACAGTAAAGGTTTATCTCCAGTGGAATTCCCCAGAGGGACGGCCAGGGCTGGCTAAGCAGTAGCCTCAAAAAACGGCCAAGTGTGTCATTCCCAGTCGGAGATGATTGATTTCACCCCGTTTTTATGCCTGATCGAGGAAGGGAGAAARGGAGAGAGCGGGGGTAGAGGGAAGGAGAGAGAGAGGGATAGGGAGAGAGAATTATGTTGTGTCCAGCGTGAACGTCCGTGAAATTGGGGGAGACAGTTCCACAATGGAGGACTAGTGAGAAAAGCCTTGTGACTAAGAGTGTTTGTGTGTGTGTGTGTGTGTGTGTGTGTGTGTGTGTGTGTGTGTGTGTGTGTGTGTGTGTGTGTGTGTGTGCGCGAGCTAGGGTCCCTGGTTGTAACTGCAACGTTAATGCAACGTGTTTTAAACAAAGAGGACAGGCAGTGGACTAGGGAATATGGGCTTTAATATAGCGTTGCTATTGCACCAACACCAACAGGTAGAGGAGCATCTCTTGTACTCCCCACATTGAATTGTGCACGCCATCCACCAAATCATTGTGGAAAGATTGCATTTATTTTCCATGACTGCATACTATCGATGGCAAAGGTGATTGGCCCACATCACAGTGACCACTCCCCCTTTTATCCTTTCACCATGGAAAATATTACACACTGCTCACTATGTGCACATTGTTAMCATACTAGTCTAAAACATTACCCAACAGATGATCAACCACATTAGTCAGATAATGGTAAATACAGCTATGCATGACACATGCCATGTGACAAGTCAACATACGAAGCCTGTCCAAATAACAGAAAAGGTATGCCTTAAGGTCAAACATGTCATAACTCAKTCTCATGTTCTCATTGTTTGTGTTTCTCTAATGACCTTTATCCTTAAGTGGATGTTTGCCAAACAAAGTCTAACCAGAACATGTGATTTCTCTGCAATATGGGCAGACTAGTTTTCCCAAATTGCCAAAGAAAACACAGGAGAGAGCAAATGGTGAAATGTGACTAAGATAAGATAGGACAGGGAAATAAATGCTATATGAATATTGTCAATCCTAGTATAAAGCAATAGGAGGAACATKAACATTTTGCTAACAGCAGGCTGAGCTTATGGTAACCCGGGTATCCTGGAAGGATATTGACCTCATTCCGTCAGTAGAGGACGCCTGGTTATTCCTTTAAAAGTGCTTTCCTCACCATCTTAAATAAGCATGCCCCATTCAAAAATGTTTGAACCAGGAACAGATATAGCCCTTGGTTCACTCCAGACCTGACTGCCCTTGACCAGCACAAAAACATCCTGTGGAGTACTGCAATATCATCGARTAGTCCCCGCAATATGCAACTTTTCAGGGAAGTTAGGAACCAATATACACAGGCAGTTAGGAAAACAAAGGCTAGCTTTTTCAAACAGAAATTTGCATCCAGTAGCACAAACTCCAAAAAGTTCTGGGACACTAAAGTMCATGGAGAATAAGAGCACCTCCTCCCAGCTGCCTACTGCACTGAGGATAGGAAACACTGTCACCACCGATAAATCCACGATAAATTGAGAATTTCAAGAAGCATTTTTCCATGGCTGGCCATGCTTTTCACCTGGCTACCCTTAAACCTGTCAACAGCCCTGCACCCCCCACAGCAACTTGCCCAAGCCTCCCCATTTCTCCTTCACCCAAATCCAGATAGCTGATGTTCTGAAAGAACTGYGAAATCTGRACCCTCTCTTTCTAAAATKATCTGCCGAAATTGTTGTAACCCCTATTACTAGCCTGTTCAACMTCTCTTCGTATCGTCTGAGATCTGCAAAGATTGGAAAGGTGCCACGGTCATCCCCCTCTTCAAAGGGGGAGACACTCTAGACCCAAACTGCTACAGACCTATATCTATCCTTCCCTGCCTTTCTAAAGATCTTCAAAAGCCAAGTTAACAAACAGATCACTGATCATTTTGAATCCCACCGTACTGCTCTTAAATGCAAAATACAACTAAATGCATGCTCGTCAACCGATTGCTTTCTGCACCTGCTCGCCCATCCAGCATCACTACTCTGGAAGGTTCTGACTTAGAACATGTGGACAACTACAAATACCTAGGTGTCTGGTTAGACTGTAGACTATCCTTCCAGACTCACATGAAGCATTTCCAATCCAAAATTAAATCCAGAATCGAATTACTATTTCTCAAAACAAAGCATCCTTCACTCATGCTGCCAAACATACCCTCGTAAAATTGACTATCCTGCCGATCCTTGACTTCGGCGATGTCATTCACAAAATAGCCTCCAACACTCTACACAGCAAACTGGATGCAGCATATCACAGTGCCATCCGTTTGTCGCGAAAGCCCCATATACTACCCACCACTGTGACCTGTATGCTCTCGTTGGCAGGCCCTCGCTTCATATTCGTCGCCAAACCCACTGGCTCCAGGTCATCTATAMGTCTTTGCTRGGTAAAGCCCCGCCTTATCTYAGCTCACTGGTCACCATAGCARCACCCACCCGTAGCACGCGCTCCAGCAGATATATTTCACTGGTCACCCCCAAAGCCAATTCCTCTTTGGCCGCCTTTACTTCCAGTTCTCTGCTGCCAATGACTGGAACGAATTGCAAAAATCACTGAAACTGGAGACTCATATCTCCCTCACTAACTTTAAGCACCAGCTGTCAAAGCAGCTCACAGATCATTGCACCTATACATAGCCCATCTGTAAATAGCCCATCCAACTACCTCATCCCCATACTGTTAATAATAATAATAATAATAAATACTTTTTTTTGCTTCTTTGCACCCCAGTATTTCTACTTGCACATTCATCTTCTGCACATCTATCACTCCAGTGTTTAATTGGTAAATTGTAAGTATTTCCCGATCTATGTTCTATTTATTGCCTTACCTTCCTTATCTTACCTCATTTGCACACACTGTATATAGACTTTTTTCCTATTGTGTTATTGACTATGTTTGTTTATTCCATGTGTAACTCTGTGTTGTTGTTTGTGTCGCACTGCTTTGCTTTATCTTGGCCAGGTCGCAGTTGTAAATGAGAACTTGTTCTCAACTAGCCTACCTGCTTAAATAAAGGTGAAATAAAATAAAATAAAAAAGGGTGATCATTAGGTAAGATAATGGCAGGATAATGGAGGAGAATATTGGGATAATGCTTTCAGTCCAGTGAGTCCAATGTAATCATTGTCCTTTGAGACCATATTTAGCAATATTAGGTGGTTTAGAAAGGCAGCATCACAAATCCTGATTGGTATGAATGGTTTTCTGAAGGGTTATGTCATTCCACAAACTCTCTAATTAACCTCTGGACATGCCCCCTCTACTGCCAACTCACCACACCTGAACTCATTCTGACAATCACCATTCCTCTCCCTTCCTCAGCAATAAATGTAGTTTATTCCCATTTACATGTGTCCTTTTGATGTGCGCACCTGAGTTTAAATAAGTGCCTTTTCATGTGTTATTTAATCAATAAGGCCCGAAGCGGTGTGGTATATGGCCAATATACCGTAGCTAGTTCTTACGCATCACGCAACGCGGAGTGCCTGGATACAGCCCTTAGCCGTGGTATATTGGTCATATCACAAAACCCAGAGGTGCCTTATTGCTATTATAAACTGTTTACCAACGTAATTAGAGCAGTAAAAATAAGTATTTTGTCATACCCGTGGTATACGGTCTGATATACCACTGCTGTCAGCCAATCAGCATTCAGGGCTCGAACCACCCAGCTTATAATGGAAATTATATCATGCTAACTTTGCCAACTTCCTAGCATGTATATCTAACTATATATCAATCCATATACACTATATATACAGAAGTACACTACATGACAAAAAGTATGTGGACACCTGCTCATCGAACATCTCATTCCAAAATCATGGGCATTAATATGGAGTTGGTCCCCCTTTGCTGCTACAACAGCCTCCACTCTTCTGGGAAGGTTTTCCACTAGATATTGGAACATTGCTGTGGGGACTTGCTTCCATTCAGCCACAATGTTGAGCGATTAGGCCTGGCTCGCAGTCGGCGTTCCAACTCATCCCAAAGGTGTCCGACAATGCCCCCTGTGCAGGCCAGTCAAGGCCCTCCACACCGATCTCGACAAACCATTTCTGTATGGACCTCGCTTTGTGCATGGGGGCATTGTCATGCTGAAACAGAGAAGGGCTTTCCCCAAACTGGTGCCACAAAGTTGGAAGCACAGAATATTCTAGAATGTCATTGTATGCTGTAGCATCAAGATTTCCCTTCACTAAACTTTACAGTTAGCACTATGTATTGGGGCAGGTAGCGTTCTCCTGGCATCCGCCAAACCCAGATAYGTCCATTGGAYTGCCAGAGAACACATTTCCACTGCTCCAGAGTCCAATGGCGCCTAGCTTTACACTACTCCAGCCGACGCTTGGCATTGCGCACTGTGATTTTAGCTTCTCTAGGGTAGGGGGCAGTATTCGGAATTTTGGATGAAAAGCATGCCCAAATTAAACTGYCTGCTTCTCGGGCCCAGAAGATATGATGATATGCATATAACTGGTAGATTTGGATAGAAAACACTCTAAAGTTTCCAAAACTGTTAACTTCTTATGGCTGCAGGGGCAGTATTGAGTAGCTTGTATAAAAGGTGCCCATTTCAAACGGCCTCGTACTCAATTCTTGCTCGTACAATATGCATATTATTATTACTATTGGATAGAAAACACTCAAAGTTTCTAAAACCGTTTGAATTATATCTGTGAGTAAAAACAAGAACTCATTTTGCAGCAAACTTCCTGTCAGAAAGTGAAAAATCTGAACTCGAGGCTCTGTTCCAGGGCCTCCCTAATCGTTTCTTGAATTCTATTAGTATACATGCACTTCATACGCCTTCCACTAGATGTCAATAGGCTGTGAGGTGAAATGGGTCCTCTAGCTCTTTCTATGGTCAAAAGAGACAGCTTGGAATGACAGGACTCCAATTTCCTCTGTTCAGGAAGACGCGGAAAGGACTTCCGCATTGGCTTCTGAAAAGCTTTGTTATAGACGCCTAATATCTCCGGCTTTGATTTTATTGATAAATGTGACAATATCATCGTAAAGTATGTTTTTTCAATATAGTTTATCAGATGATTGAATTTTTTTCGGGAGTTTTGGCGTGTTCCGTTCTTTGCGTTTGTTGACAATGGAGAGCTTCGCGGCCACTTGGCAAGTTTGCTTGCTCATTCGAGAGGAAAATGACATTCTAAATCCAAACAACGATTGTTCTGGACAAAGGACCACTTGTAACAACATTCTGATGGAAGATCAGCAAAAGTAGGACCCATTTATGATGTTATTTCCTATTTCTGTCGAAAATGTGTCATTGTGTTTTCCGCTTTGATTTTGGGCGCTCTCTCGCAATAACGTAAGCTGGATGTGTACTGAAGTTATTTTAGAATTCTAACACGGCGATTGCAATTAAGAACTAAGCTATCTTTAATTTGCTGTCCAACATGTATTTTTTTAGTAAAGTTTATGAAATAGTTATTTGATTAATTAGGTGCCTTTCCAAGATTTCTCCGGACATTTTATGCATTTTGCTACGTATTCACATTGTATAACCACGATTTTGTGCCGCTAAATATGCACATTTTCGAACAAACAATATATGTATTGTGTAATATGATGTTATAGGACTGTCATCTGATGCATTTGAGAAGGTTAGTGAAAAAATTAAATATTTTTGCTTTGTTTATCTTATCGCTACTGTTGGCTTGAATCAATGCGGTTGTGTGGTGGCTATTGTAGTAAGCTAATATAATGCTATATTGTGTTTTCGCTGTAAACACTAAGAATCGGAAATATTGGCTGGATTCACAAGAGTTTGTCTTTCATTTGCTGTACACATGTATTTTTCAATAAATGTTTTATGATGAGTATTTAGGTATTTCAATTGGTGTCTGTAATTGTTCTAGCTGCTTCGGTGCTATTCTTCGATTGTAGCTGCAATGTAAAACTATGATTTATACCTCAAAATGCACATTTTTCGAACAAAACATAGATTATTGTATAACATGTATAAAGACTGTCATCTGATGAAGTTGTTTCTTGGTTAGTTCTGGTGTTCTTTGGTTAGTTAGGTTGGTTTTGTGCACGCTACCTGTGCTGGAAAATCGGACATGTTGGCTGGGATCAAGAAGATGTGTATCTTTCATTTGCTGTATTGACTGTCTAATGTGTAAAAAGTTAAATATTTCTAAAAAATATATTTTGAATTTTCGCGCCCATGCACTTGGCCGTGCTGTTGTCATATAAGTGTACCGACGTCGGGCTTGCAGCCCAAAGAAGTTAAATAGTGTCTGAGTGTAACAGAACTGATTGGCAGCGAAAACGCTGAGAAAAAATCAATTCAGGGAAGTCGTTTTTTTGTTGGTTTTGTAGTTTTCTATTCAATGCCATTACAGTATCCTGACTTAGGACTCAAATTTGCAAGTTCCTATGCCTTCCCACTAGATGTCAACAGTCTTTAGAAATGTTTCAGGCTTGTATTCTGAAATGAGGACGTAAGAAGCAGTCAATGAGTGGACCCTAAAGTGTCACAGACTTTTTTCTGCGTCGTGACCGAGAGAGTGCTTTCTATGTTACCTTTATATTGAGAGTTATTGTCGGTTGAATTTATAATGTTTTTTAGGCTAAAAACAACCTGAGGGTTGAATAATAAACATCGTTGAATGTTCTATGAAACTTTACGGATACAATTGGATTTTTGTCTGCCTGGTTTGACTGCGTTTGAGCCTGTGGATTACTGAAGAAAAATCGAAACAAAACAGAGGTTTTTGGATATAAAGAGACTTTATCGAACAAAGGAACATATTGATAAATAATGTCTGTGAGTGCAACCATATGAAGATCATCAAGGTAAGGGATACATTTATTCTCTATTTCCGACTTGTTGTTTTTTTATTTTTATTTATTTCCACCTTTATTTAACCAGGTAGGCTAGTTGATGAACAAGTTTCTACAATTTGCAACTGCGACCGGCCAAGCAATAAAGCATAGGCAGTGTGAACCAACACAACTGAGTTCACATGGAGTAACATAAACAAAGTCATAACATGTAGAAAAAAAAAAGAGAATCTAATACAATGTGTGCAAAAAACTCTTCTACTTGGCTGGTTACTGTTTGTAATGATTTGTCTGCTGGGCTATGTTCTCAAATAATCCTAAGGTATGCTTTCGACGTAAAGCATTTTTTATATCTGGATTCACAAGAAGTTAATCTTTAAACCTATATAAAATATATGTTTTGTTTTCWGAATTTTTATAATGAGTATTTCTGTATTTGAATTTGGCGCCCAGCAGTTTCACTGGCTGTTGAAGAGGTGGGACGCTAACGTCTCACGTACCCAAGAGAGGTTAGGCTTGTGGGCAGCTGCTCGGCCATGGAAACCATTTCATGAAGCTCCCGAYGAACAGTTATTGTACTGATGTTGCTTCAGAGGCAGTTTGGAAATCGGTAGTGAGTGTTGCAACCGAGGACAGACGATTTWTTTGCGCTTCAGCACTCAGCGGTCTATGGACATTGCATGGCTGTGTGCATGGCTGTTTGGTCAGATGACGCAGATGCTAAGCTACAGGAATGTTTTTCTAGCAGACTGGAATATGTTCTGGGATTCATCCGATGACATTGAGGAGTATACGACGAGTCACCGACTTCAACAATAAGTGCATCGATGACGTTGTCCCCACAGCGACCGTACGTACATACCCGAACCAGAAACCATGGATTACAGGCAACATCCGCACTGAGCTAAAAGGTAGAGCTGCCTCTTTCAAGGAGCGGGACACTAACCCGGACGCCCTTAAGAAATCCCACTATGCCCTCCGACGAACCATCAAAGAGGCAAAGAGTCAATACAGGATCAAGATTGAATCCTACTACACTGGCTCTGACGCTCGTCAGATGTGGCTATTACGGACTACAAAAGGAAAACCCAACAGCGAGCTGCCCAGTGACATGGGACTACCAGACGAGCTAAATTAATTCTATGCGAGCAACACGGAAGCATGCATGAGAGCACCAGCTGTTCCGGACGACTGTGTGATCACGCTCTCTGTAGCCGATGTGAGTAAGACCTTTAAACAGGTCAATATTAAAAAGGTCACAGGGCCAGACGGATTACCAGGACGTGTACTCAGAGCATGCGCTGGCCAACTGGCAAGTGTCTTCACTGACATATTCAACTTGTCCCTGACTGAATCTGTAATACCTACATGTTTCAAGCAGACCACCATAGTCCCTGTGCCACAGAACGCCAAGGTAACCTGCCTAAATGACTACCGACCCTTCTGTAGCCATGAAGTGCTTTGAAAGGYTGGTCATGGCTCACAACACCATAATCTCAGAAACCCTGGACCCACTCCAATATGCATATTGCCCCAACAGATCCAGAGATGACGCAATCTCTATTGCACTACACAGCTCCCTTTCCCACCTGGACAAAAGGAATACCTATGTGAGAATGCTGTTCATTGACTACAGCTCAGCATTCAACACCATAGTGCCCTCAAAGCTCATCACTAATCTAAGGACCCTGGGACTAAACACCTCCCTCTGCAACTGGAWCCTGGACAACACATCTGGYAACCTGATCCTCAACACGGGAGCCCCTCAGGGGTGTGTGCTTAGTCCCCTCCTTCATGACACCAACACCATCATTAAGTTTGCTGACCACACAACGGTGGTAGGCCTGATCACCGACAACGATGAGACAGCCTATAGGGAGGAGGTCAGAGACCTGGCAGTGTGGTGCCTCGAGTCTTCTTGTGTATGATGCTACAACCTTGGCACACCTGTTTTTGGGAAGATACTCTCATTCTTCTCTGCAAATCCTCTCAAGCTCTGTCAGGTTGGATGGAGAGCGTCAGGTGTGTTAGAGTTGGGCTGGTATGAAAGCCTGCACACATGCGACTCTTGCTCTAGGACTATTTCCATTCAACTTATTTTAATTAAATCTCTGAACAGGTGTCCAAGGCAAAAGTACAGAACTCAAACTCCTTGGGGGGAGCTAGCAGGCAGATACACATTAGTGGAATAGAATGGTGTGCAGAAGAGAGAATGGGACCACATGAATGAGCAATTCCCCGAGCGTGTGACAGGCACAGATAGGGTCCTCGTGGTAAGACTGCAGCGGGTAATATGCATCTCTTATTCTYGATTTTATAAGACAGATAAGATCAAAATAGATCCTATCGGGACGTGTGTGTGCGTGCCTGCCTACCGGTCTGCCTGTTTCTGTCTATCTCAATGTAAATAAAATAATATCATTATAAAAGAAGAATCAGGGTTTATTGTGTGTCAACATAGACAAACTGATGGCATTGTTACATGACATTACTGTTTTTATTCACAGCGATGACAATAGACAGGCGAGGGGCAGGGAGGTTAGAGAACACTCAGTGCATCACATGGAACTGAGAGCGAGCGAGTGCGTGCGTGAGCGTACAGTTACGCTAAAACACACTGCCTACCCAGGGGAGGTAACCCCACTATGAAATACTAAACCCAGTCATTACAGAACAGAGATTAACTACTGTAGTAAGGGGGTGCTAATGACAATAGGATGAACGCCCAAAGCGCGCGCACACACACACACACACACACACACACACACACACACACACACACACACACACACACACAGGGAAAGAAGAACGACTTACATGTTTCGACAGGTTGGCGCTCTTTGAGTCGACGTCGTACCTGGAGAAGAGAAACACACACTGTTAACGTGGCATGGAGATGACAGCAGTACAGCCGGGAGCAGCAGGTGATCTATAGAATGTGACACTCAGACCGCTCAGTAAATGTATAAAGCAATGATGTCACACAGAGTATTATTAAGTCTTCTTGTGCTTTTCAATAATTGTATAGTATCCTGAAATGTCGAAATGGATGACTCCCTGGCTGTAAAAGTGTTTGTGTGTGTGCTTGTATCCTTGTACCAATGCGGGTGTCTATCTGTGTGAGCCAGTTCGGGAAGGGGGTTCTTGTCCAACAGGGCTGCAATCAGCTGCAGTAATTTCACAGTCCAGTTCATGCTACACAGCTCCCAAAAATAGGCGTCTATTTTTTAGGTAATATTTGAAAGCTATTTTATGGAGACGGAGCCTCACGTAGTTGAGAGAAAAGCAGTGGAACAAAGACCCACTACTGTAGCCCCGGTGGTTTTTCTGACAAAGAGAACCATTACATTTAATCGAAACAAACCACCAAGGAGAAAGGACCAATGCTCGTCGGGCCCTGGTTAAAAGACAGTCTGCAGTGTTTCCCCTACATGCTAAATCGTGGCAGTAAAACATTTTCAGTGTTAACTTAAACTTAAACCATATATAAATTATGTAGAAAAGAAAATGGAGCACTGTATTTYTTTAAGAAGATCACCTTTGAGAACTAACAATCACCAAAATAAAAACTAGACTCAGAGAGAATCTAAAAATGACAAAATAAGTAATGGCATGGAGCCCCCATTGATTTTGTTAGTCATTTAGATAGCATAAGCCATGGAAAAATGTGTATAATTACAGGAAATGTGCTTTTAACAACAAAATGGTCCTGTCACTTGTTTTGTTATACAGCTGAGACTATTGAAACATTGACCATTGAATWGCTTTCCAAATCCCACACTGGAGCTTTAACAACAAGGATGAGCAACACTGCTATACAACATCAGMCATAGAATCCATTTAAATGACATATTGGAACATCACCTCCCCACTATCACATAGGCCAGAAATAGACATAATTCTGTGTACAGAAAACATTATGTTATGTGTGCTTGAGGGGAAATTGTGTATTCAAACAGGYCAGTGTTTCATCCCCTATCATCTCTGTCCATGTTATCTCTACAGGATGGCCTTACTCAATTACATACATCAAACAACCAGTAGGCTCTGATTCTGTTGATAGGAGATGAGGGAATATCTCTCTCTGTGTGATACTCGTGGGTCTCTGGGCTCTAGTCCTGTGCCAGCCTCCCCTAACACACACAGACACACTCTCCCCGTCTAGCAAGCAGGACAGATTATGTGGCATACTGCCACTGTCAGGGAGATGGGATGGTGTGTTGTCAGAATGAGCTCTGGGATGTTTGTTATGTAACTCACAAGGCACTAGAGGCACAGCAGCWCTGATGTTCTATGCCATTGAACAGATCACTTACATTCATGAAAACAGAATTTCCTGAGACACACAGCACAAGGCAAGTGTGTTGTATTTATTCAGCTGCCAAAACTGCCCCACAACACCTAACACACACACACAAACACAGACTACCACGTGTGTGCGTGCGCATATTTGTGTACATTGTTTCTCCATGATGTACAGTATGTCTGTGTGTGTGTTTGCGTGTGTGCGGGTGTGCGTAGGGTTGTTGCCGTATTAGCGCCACACTGGCAGTCATGAGTCATGACCGCAGTTTTATTCTATGTGACCGCTGAGTCACGGTAATCTCCTTTTATGCACTCTGGACATGTGTTGGTAGTACCCAACTGGCTAATGATCATCAGGTCTCTAATGGCCTGGTACTCAGGGCTCTATTGTCCCTCTAACCACTCTGACATCAATGCAAGTGCCAATGGAAAAATCACATCAAACACTTATCATTAAAACAATATCGTGMTTTTAAAACTCACCTCCCTGTGATGATCAATTTGAGGAAAGAAGTTCAACAACAGGTTGAAACTGAGTTGGAAAACATGTTTGTTGTTTCAAAGCCTAACAGAACAAAGTGGACTGTGTTTTCTAAGGTGATGATTCATTCAAAACACCCATAAGCATATTAGAGCTTATGCATCTGCATAGGCCTATACTGCATATGAGCCCAAGCCTGAAAAGAACCCGGAATTAAGATCATGAATATGCATTTATACAATACATAGCCTACCGCATATTATACACAGCAAAAAAACACAAGGACTATATATATATATATATATAGTTGTCCTGAGCTCAGTAAAAACTCCTGTCCCCCCCTCTCATTAGAGTGAGAGAATTGTAATGTCACGCGTGTCGGTTCTCGTCATCAAGGTAAAAACAACATCATTACACACACACACACACACACACACACACACAAACAGTCATGAATCAGTAGAGATGTACACTACATGACCAAGAGTATGTGGACACCTGCTCGTCGAACATCTCATTCCAAAATCATGGGCATTAATATGGAGTTGGTCCCCCTTTGCTGCTATAACAGCCTCCACTCTTCTGGGAAGGCTTTCCACCAGACGTTGGAACATTGCTGCGGGGACTTGCTTCCATTCAGCCACAAGGGCATTAGTGAGGTCAGGAACTAATGTTGGGAGATTAAGCCTGGCTCGCAGTCGGCATTCCAATTCATCCCAAAGGTCTTCAAAAGCAGATGAGGTCAGGGCTCAATGCAGGCCAATCAAGTTCTTCCACACCGATCTCGACAAACCATTTCTGTATGGACCTCGCTTTGTGCATGGGGGCATTTTCATGCTGAAACAGAAAAGGGCCTTCCCCAAACTGTTTCCATAAAGTTGGAAGCACAGAATCGTCTAGAATGTCATTGTATGCTGTAGTGTTAAGATTTCCCTTCACTGGAACTAAAGGGCCTAGCCCGAACCATGAAAAAAAGCCAAGACTATTATWCCTCCTCCACTAAACTTTACAGTTGGCACTATGCGTTGGGGCAGGTAGCGTTCTCCTGGCATCCGCCAAACCCAGATTTGTCCATTGGACTGCCAGATGGTGAAGCGTGATTCATCACTCCAGAGAACGTGTTTCCCACCCTGTCCCCGGCTGACGGATACTAGCATCTGCACGCCGGAGGGCCGCCGCACCGACCCCCATCGCCTCTTGTCTAGAATCACAAATATTCGTCCGCGTACCCTCCCTACTTACCACTCCTGCCAGCCACGGTTTGTCAATCCTTGCCACATCTGGTGGTTTTGCGTCGCTTGTGTACAGTTGCTCGCCATGGAAACCCATCTCATGAAGCTCCCGACGAACAGTGTTGCAAATGAGGACAGATGATTTTACACATTAACGCGCTTAAGCACTCAGCAGAGTCCGGTCTGTGAGCTTGTGTGGCCTACCACTTCACAGCTGAGCCGTTGTTGCGCCTAGACATTCGTCAACGGTGTGGCTGAAATAACTGATCGATTAATGTGAGAGGGGTCCCACATACAGTTGAAGTCGGAAGATTACATACACTTAGGTTGGAGTCATTAAAACTCGTTTTTCAACCACTCCACAAATGTCTTGTTAAACAAACTGATAGTTTTGGCAAGGTCGGTTTAGGACATCTACTTTGTGCATGACACAAGTAATTTTCCAACAATTGTTTACAGACAGATTATTTCACTTGTATCACAATTCCAGTGGTTCAGAAGTTTTCCATACACAAGTTGACTGTGCCTTTAAACAGCTTGGAAAACTCCAAGAATGATGTCATGGCTTTTAGAAGCTTCTGATAGGCTAATTGACATCATTGGTCAATTGGAGTGTTCCTGTGGATGTATTTCTCAAGACTTAGCGTTCAAACTCAGTGCCTCTTTGCTTGACATCATGAACATCCAAAAGAAATCAGCCAAGACCTCAGAAAAAAAAATGGAGACTCCAACAAGTCTGGTTCATCCTTGGGAGCAATTTCAAAAATGCCCTGAAGTACCACGTTCATCTGTACAAATAATAGTACGCAAGTATAAACACCATGGGACCACAACAGCGTCATACCGCTCAGGAAGGAGGTGCTTTCTGTCTCCTGGAGATGAACGTACTTTGTGCCAAAAAGATTTTAAAAATCAACCATCAGAACAAACAGCAAGGATCTTGTGAAGAAGCTGAGGAAACAGGTACACAAAGTATCTACATCCACAGTAAAAACAAGTCTTAAATCGACATAACCTGAAAGGCCGCTCAGCAAGGAGAAGCAACTGCTCCAGAACCGCCAATAAAAAAGCCATACTACGGTTTGCAACTGCACATGTGGACTAAGACCGTACTTTTTGGAGAAATGACCTCTGGTCTGATGAAACAAAAATAAACTGTTTGGCCATAATGACCATCGTTATGTTTGAGGAAAAAGGGGGGAGCTGCAAGCCGAAGAACACCATCCCAACCGTGAAGCACGGGGGTGGCAGCATCATGTTGTGGGGGTGCTTTGCTGCAGGAGGGACTGGTGCACTTCACAAAATAGATGGCATCGTGAGTAAGAAAATATTGTGGATATATTAAAGCAACATCGTAAGACATCAGTCAGGAAGTTAAAGCTTGTCGCAAATGGGTCTTCCAAATGGACGATGACCCAAGCATACTTTCAAAGTTGTGGCAAAATGGCTTAAGGACAACAAAGTCAAGGTATTGGAGTGGCCAAACAAAGCCCTAACCTCCAATCCTATAGAAAATGTGTGCGCATAACTGAACAAGGCGTGTGCGAGCAAGGAGGCCTAGAAACCTGACTCAGTTACACCAGTTCTGTCAGGAGAATGGGCCAAAATTCAGCATGGACCAAAAAAGCTTGTGGAAGGCTACCCAAAATGTTTGACCCAAGTTAAACAATTTAAAGGCAATGCTACCAAATATAAATTGAGTGTATGTAAACTTCTGACCCACTGGGAATGTGATGAAAGAAATAAAAGCTGAAATAAACCATTCTCTCTACTATTATTCTGACATTTCACATTCTTAAAATAAAGTGGTGATCCTAACTGACCTAAGACAAGGAATTTTTACTTGGATTAAATGTCAGGAATTGTGAAAAACTGAGTTTAAATGTATTTGGCTAAGGTATATGTAAACATAGGCACATGCAAATATTTAGTTTTACTTACAGGTCAAATCTCAGATTCTGTCGTTCCTCAAAGAAATAATCCAAGATGAATTTACGAACAAACTCTGGGTTGAGTGTGTTTTCAATCACCTCTGTCCTTCCAAACTTGAGAGAGAGGATGAAAAGGTTGAGGGTCAAAAGCATGCAAGATATTTCCTTCAATTTAAAATGGGGGGTATTTGACAGACTACATTCGTGACATGCAATTGATTTCTAATGGCGAGAGAAATTAATTGACCGTGCTCGAAAAATGTGATCTCAATTCCAAATAAATGAATGTATAAAATATTGAGAATTCATTACTTGAGAGTGACATTACTGATGTCAGAGGCTGCCTCCCAAATGGTACCCTATTTCCTATATAGTGCACTACGTTTGACCAGGGCCCATATGTAGGAAATAGGATGYCATTTGGGACACAGTAATACATGCACAGAAACCTAACACCGCTATCTATAGGGGTTATATGGGTCTGATATTTCAGTATTATTAATCATAGGAGAAAATATTCAGAGATGGGGAATCTAACCGAGTTATGATTGGGTTGAGGATTCATTTCATCATTTACTTGTATAAATATTGACGTTTGAGTGCCTGAATATCAGGCCTTTTCAATTCAGTCTCTGGTGTACTGTGTAGGCTAACTGAAGGGGACTTACCTCTCTCCACTCCTTATTGCTGATGCCTTGTGTGTACAGAACGCATACTAGATGAAGAAGGAGTAACACAGAAGAAGCAGGTTAAACAGGGGACCCTGCGTGACCTTTTGAGTGTGAGGGAAAATGCATTACGGGGTTACAAACATAGGAGGAATGGTTTATCAACAACATAAAGCTCTAGTGGGAAGAAAACTGAGCTCATTCCTGGTGTACTTTTTTCAGTAGGGCTTTTGAGAATGCACGGCATAATAAGCTCCTGTTGAGTTAGTGACACACACACACACCTACATTTAATCACTTACTCAGCAGCCCCGAGGAGACCTGAAGCCAATTAGCCTCTGTTCATATGCCTCTTAAAGAGAGAGAGGGAAGAGAGGAATGTAGCGAACATAAGAGGAGCCTTTGTCCCTCTCTCTCTCCCCGTCTCTCRCTATCCCGTCTCTGCCTCACTCCCACTAGCACTCCATTTCTCTCCCTCTCCCTTCATTTTCAAAGGCACGTCCAAAGAGAGATAYACGACCTTTAAGTCTCACCTGAGACCTGAGAAGAAAAGGCCAGAGTTGTCCCCCTATCCCTCCTGTCCCCTGGTCTTTCCTGTACCCTCTCGCTGCCCACTGAAGCAGCTTAATGCTGGGAGACTTGAGCAGCAGCACTCAGCATGATTAAGATGGCCACTCAGCACAAGTGCCTCCTTACATGAATGTTTATGGCCCTGGACCTGGCTCATCATCATATCATCATTAGTCACAAAGCCTCCTTCTCCCTAATTTTCGCCACAGATCCCAAACCGGAATATGAATAAATCTGCCTTGAGAATATGACTCGTGACATATGAGCGGAGTCACTGTCTAACGAGGCGTGAGAAGGAAGACGACCTGTTTCTATTTTTGGGCTGGAGTTGTGGAGGAGGGGAGAGGAGAGACGGGGAGACTAAGATACAGAATTGAGAAATGCTGAATATATAGAGATCAGCAACAAAACAATGTTGATGACAAGTTTGACACACACTGATATCAAGTACAGGAATGTGTGTGTGTGTGTTGTGCTCACGTCATGAGACATGCATAAAGAAAGGAAGAAAAAAAAGACTTACAGAAATTCATGCAAGGCTAGTGGAATATAAGAATGTCAAGACAGGCAGAAAAAGCAGACAANAAGCAGACAAAAGGCCTGAAAGAAAAGAAAAACAGAAAGATGAAGAGCATGTGTGAGGCATTCCAACCAGAGAGAGAAAAAGAGAGAGAGAAGGCAACAGTGCCACAACAACACAAAACCATTAACCACATGACTTATTAATACACAGTGATTCATCGGTAAAATATGACATAATAACATACATACATACCAGTGGAGGCTGCTGACGGGAGGAGGGCTCATAATAATGGCTGGAACGGAGTCAATGGAAYGGTATCAACCACATGGAAACCACGTCTTTGATGTGTTTGATACCATTCCATTGACTCCATTCCTTATTTTGAGCCCTCCTCCCCTCAGCAGCCTCCACTGATAGATACATACATCACACAGACCCCTTTTATTATGCATTTATTTATCGTAATTGTTTTTCACTAACCCTCTTGCACTGGCTCTATGCACACTCAATTGACTCTACCCACACATACTACACTGACACTCCAACACACACCACACACACACACTCACACATACAAACACTGACACTCCAACACACACACACTGCTGCTACTCTGTTTATTACATATCCTGATTGCCCAGTCACTTTTGCCCCGACCCACATGTACATACTGTATTACCTCAACTACTTCGCACCCCTGCACATTGACTGGTACTCATTGTGACTCACACCTTTGTGTAATCCCCGTTGTATGGCATACTAACGTATACGAGTTGTATCCATCACAAGACAAAGTGTTTGTGTGTTTTTGTAAGAAAATCGTCTCCGGAGTCAACGTCATTCATCGGGCAACTAACGACTCCCATTGAAAAGGCATTGGTTCTATTCACCAAAGTGCGTCGTTGGAGCACGTGTCGATTGTGGGGGTCGAGGGTCGAAAAGAAAAAAAGGCAGCGTTGCTCTCAGATCGGCTTTCCCCGTCGTTTCACAAGACTGACGACCGAGCAGCTCCTGGAGAGATATTATCACCTACGGCTGCAAATGTGGACGCGGCTTATAACGCGCACGTTGTTGCACGTCGTTAAATATTTTGAGGCAAGAATTACAGACACTGTAGCCGTACAATTAGCAAAATAGAACTCAATTGATTGAACGCGAAATTGATTTCAATATGATAGAAATACAGTGTACAAAACATTAGGAACATATGCTCTTTCCATGACATAGACTGACCAGGTGAATGCTATGGTCCCTTATTGATGTCACTTGTTAAATCCACTTCAAAAATCAGATAGGATGAAGGGGAGGAGACAGGTTAAAGAAGGATTTTTAAGCCTTGAAACAATAAAGACACACAATGCATATGTGGGCCATTCAGAGGGTGAATGGGCAAGACAAAAGATTTAAGTGCCTTTGAACGGGGTATGGTAGTAGGTGCCAGGCACACCGGTTTGAGTGTGTCAATACTGCTGAATTTTTCACACAACAGTTTTCCATGTGTATCAAGAATGGTCTACCACCCAAAGGGCATGCAGCCAACTTGACACAACAGTTGGACGCATTGACATCAACATGGGCCAGCATTTCTGTGGAACGCTTGACACATTGTAGTGTCCATGCCCCAACAAATTGAGGCTGTTGAGGGCAAAAGGGGTGCAACTCAATCTTAGGAAGGTGTTCTTAATGTTTTGTGCACTCGGTGTATGTAGGCCTGTTTGTAGCCTATAGGCCTACTGTATTAATCGTTTAATGCAGTCACCCTCCGTTTTCATTTGAAGCACCTTTTAATCCTTAGCTTGTGTAACAATTGGAAATACATTGGCAACTTTGTATGCGATTTCGTTCTGAAGTTATCAGCGGAGAGACAGATAAACATCTTGATTCTATGTTGAGCGGAGATCTTGTGTGTATAAAGTGAGGCGGAAGGGCAAAAACGTATCCAACGGCACACTTCGCTGTTCTACGAGTGGTCTGAAGCAGTTAGTAAATAACAAATGTGTGTTAAAGTTTTGGGAAACAGCTTTGCGATTTAACCCCTTACATGAGCGGGAATTGGCCTGAAATGGATAGGGATACATTTAAAAGGTTTATTAAAGAAGAAATATGAAAACGCATATGCATGGTAGTAATTGAAAGGGAACAGTTTGGTCTAATAATTTTACCATAATCTCCAAAGTTGAGGACACAACAGCTCACACCCCTGAATCCAAATATCACACTGTAGATTTCATGTGCATTTTACGTGTATTGTACATTTMGCCACATTTGTTGATAACGAAATCTGAGGATACTCTGAATACATTCAGTAAGGTTAGAAGAACATTCCTGAAAAATGTGGGGTAGGTGCAACATAAAATAAAGCAATGACAAAGAWTTGAGTGAGAGGACTAATTGGTGTTTCCAAGTGGCCACACACCTCTCCAAAGTGTGCACAGTTCAACTATAAGTGGCTTTTTACACTTGTAGTTGTTTTGGTTGGAACACAACCCTGCATCCCCATCATCACACAATTACTAATCATCCAAAAACTGCCCGTTATAAAATCGCAAAGGAGTCATGCGTGCATTCAGTTGTGTGTTCCACAGCTAATTTTCTTCACAACAGACATAGGCTCATTCTGTTCTGAACAACCCAGGGTATGACGCCATGTCATCTTGTAACTGTATATCAACCATAGTGATCATAAATGTTGACACTGTATATGACAAGAGTTTTATGATATATGAAGTGCACATTTGGACTCACGGGTGTTTTGCTTGATTATATGACATCCAAGTGGTATTGTTATAATCCTCAACGTCTCATCTTTCAAAATACATCGAGTTCCCTCACTCAGACAACAAAAAAACGTGCAAAAGTTGCCCAATTAACAGGAGGGATGGGCGCAAGTTCAGAGCGGCTATTAGTCAAAACTCGTACAACGCAAAGCCTGAGTTTTGATGGCCTTTGATGCCGTTCCAATTTAGGGGCTTATCAGTGCCCAAATCTGCCATTTTCACCCCGTATATGGGTACGAGTGTAAAGGACTACCAATTCTCATACGAAAAGTTCTAACGATGATTTTGGGAAACCGGGCCCAGACAGAGCGAGGAGGTTGGATAGGGAGTGTGAGGATGGGTTAAAACAGATTAGGTCTTGGCTTRGGGCATAGAGAGGGGTTAAATGATTTAACAGCAGGGTTGGGGTCAATTTCGTTTCAATTCCAGTCAATTCAGGAAGTACACTGAAATCCCAATTCTCTTCATAGCTTTTCAAGGAGGAAGAATTTGAATTGTTATTTGGTAAACTTTCTGAATTGACTGGAATTGAAATGGAATTGACCCCAATCCTGCTGAACGGGATATAAAGCTTGTTGGAGATGTTTCARGAGAGCAGAGCTTCAGGAAGCCCCTAGGCACACTCACCATTTATACAGAAACATTGACATGGAACAGGTATTAACAGTGACATTGTGGAACTAACAAATAAACAGAAAACCATAGTGATCTTACTTGGGTCTGATTTGGAGAAGGTGTCCATGTCCAGTAGATTTCTGTGAAGAGAAAAAACAAACAGGAGGGAGTGAGGTGTGAATAAGTAAAACTGACACCACGTTGCTTCGTTAAACACAAATAGACGCTGATTGTCTCATTAAGGCTCTCGTTAGTTAAGGCAGGGAACACCGTTGGGGATAGATACAGGATACAAGCGTGACAGACAGGATTGCGTCTCAAATGGCAACCTATTCACTAATAAAAAACAGCTTCTATAAAAAAAAACAGCTTCTATCTCAAGGCCATCAGACTGTTAAAAAGCCATCACGAACACAGAGGCTGCTGCCTACATACAGACTTGAAATCATTGGCCACTTTAATAAATGGATCACTAGTCACTTTAATAATGACACTTTAATGATGTTTACATATCTTGCATTACTCATCTCATATGTATACACTGTATTTTATACCATCTATTGCATCTTGCTATGACGCTCTGTCATTGCTCACCCATATACGTATATATTCTCATTCCATTCCTTTACTTAGATTTGTGTGWATTAGGACCTTTTTGTGGAATTGTTAGATTACACGTTAGATATTTCTGCATTGTCGGAAACTAGAAGCACAAGCATTTCGCTACACTCACAATAGCATCTGCTAACCATGTGTATGTGACCAATATAAATGTGATTTAATAGTACACTATTAAAAGGGCTCTGGTCAATAGGGTACCACTTGGGAAGAGAGACATGAGCGTCATGCTCTGATTGGCTAGGAGATGAGGCCTGTAAACGAGGCTTTGCTGTAGCAGCCGTTACAGAGCGGAGTGTGTCTCGCTCTTGTCAGGCTTATTAGCAGACAGAGGCAGCCATGAAATGCACACGGCCAGTGCTGTTTAAAAGCCCCACCCATTATGATCAAGTAAACACCTTCTATATCATGATACTTCAGGGGGGGGGGGGGGTTATAATGAAGTCATCATCAGTGATCAAGGACACCTTCTGTGCACCTCCCCTTTGGATGGGGCCGCCTTCCAACCCCCTAGAGAATCATCAGTCAATTAAACTGTTAATTTACATTAAAACAGACAAACTACCCCTAAGCCCCTGCATACACACAACGCATAAACACCTTCAAACCCCACTGGAATCAATGACTCATTTACAAACAAAATAACCTTAACCCCCACCCCGCCTTTAAATTATAACAACTCCACAGCCAATGACAGATCTTACACTAGTCATTGAGCATTTRTACGTTGGAGAATATTCATTAAATAAATAGGGCTGGGAAGACTAATTTCAATCAGGGGATTTGGGGAATACAGTTACCTCTAATATAATTGAGCTATTCTTTAGTGAATTCGCTGGAGTGATTCCGACACCGATCCATTCATCCTATAAGATCAGGATTGGAGGAAGGGATGGGGTGATGGATGGAGTGAGGGAACGAGAGATGAGATACAGTAAGTGACTCCTCTGCCATGGCTTGGAAACGTTAACCTCTACGGGGTCGGTGTCCCTAAACCGGGAAGGTTGTTGCAAACGTGCACTAATGTGACTAGAGAATGTTGTATACAACAGCCAACTTTCCGGGACATAGACATGTCTTATATGGGCAGAAAGCTTACATTCGTGTTAATCTAAGTGCAGTGTCCAATTTACAGTAGCTATTACTGTGAAACAATACCATGCTATTGTTTGAGGAGAGTGTACAACAAAACACTTATCAAGGCAACTGGTTTGACACACTTTCACATCTTTAGGTAAATAATGTACTTGATTTCAGTAATCTTGCTCTGATTTGTCACCCTGAGGGTCCCAGAGATAAAATGTAGTAGTTTTGTTTGATAAAATCCACTTTTATATTCAATTGTAGAACTGGGTTCTACAGTTTGAACCCCTGCTGTCTCTGGCCCCACACCGACCCCGCCTGGCTAGCTAGATGTGGGAGGTTAGTGTATTTTCTGTAGGGAAGATAATTATCTATCATGTATGACATTCCTGGGAGTGTGTACACTTAAATGTTTTATTACCATAGCATTTTTGTATATTCTCTATAGTTATGTACTTAAAAATGTATCAATTGACCAATTTGGCACACTTGGGCAAACTCCTGGCAGACCTGATACAAAATATTGTGTAGTAAGGTAATTCTTTATTGGCTCAGTCTGAAACTTTGAACACACACTGCTGCCATCTGGTGGCCAACATCTAAATTACACTTAGACTCCTATCTGAATGTATGGCCTTTCTCTTGCATTTCAAAGATGATACAAAACAAATGTTTTTTTGTTTGTATTATCTTTTACCAGATCTAATGTGTTAATATCCTCCTACATTAATTTCACTTTCCACAAACTTCAAAGTGTTACCTTTCAAATGCATATCCTTGCTTAGGTCCTGAGCTACAGGCAGCTAGCTTTGGGTGTGTCATTTTAAGGTGGCATTTTTTTTTTAAAGGGTGCGGGAGAACTACCCTTCTCTCCTCCTGACCTGCTGGTTCATGTCCCATTGAACTATCCCCGACACTTACTGAGCTGTATAAAGGTGATGAAAGGTCAGAAAATGCTGKCCTGTTCCACTTTATTCCGTTAAAGCCCAGGGATCAGCAGAGGCTTTGGACTGCTGTAGAACAGGAGGGAACACTGATCTTTCTGAGTCCATGCCTTCCTGTTTCCAGTTACCCRTGTTGCTCACTGACTCGCTCACTTTGCCAGTGAGTGTATGTGTGTGTGTGCATGGATCCCTGTGTGTGTGTGTGTGTCCATGTCTTATAGAGTCTAAAAGCTGCAGAGTCTATAGTATGGTCTGCGCGGTCGTGACAGCATTTTAAAACCAGGTTTCCTTCCTCATAGCAGGAGATAAATATTTTAGCCAGACTGTGTTGGCTGGTTACATCACTGAGACTGGCCCTTTGGTCCTCGCTGTGTGTAATGGGCCCCTGGGTTCCCCCTGTGTGTGTGTGTGTGTGTGCGTGCCTCAGCATTAGGGCTGTGTCGGGCATGACATTTTCTCAGCCGGTGATTGTCAAGCAAATAACTGCCGGTCTCACGGTAATTGACCATTAATTCCCACAAACACGTTCAGCATCTCCTGGCTTCCRSACATTTGGAACAACTACATTTAAAAAAGTTTAATACATCTATTTAATATAGSCCACACCATCACAACAAATCCATTATTTATTTTAGACAGATCTAAAAAGACACCTAGTATATTTCAGAAGAACGGAATAGTTGTYCTTATGTTAGGCCCTGAGCTGGCTATGCTGTGGGCTACATTAGTTAATTTAGCAGACAAGACTTGCTTCGAATTCCGTAGGCATTATTTTATATTAATTTAGAGTATGAAGAATACAATTGAACATAGCTGAATAAAATAGAAAGGATATTTTCTCCAAACGATTTCCGAGGGAGTGTGCACATGCTGCTATTCTGTGTTGAGCGGTTAACAAAGAAACAGGTCCTCCTATATGCTTCATTTAGTTATTTATGCAACTTTAGTTGCGATTCAAACGTTGGGCGATATATGTTTAAATGTTTAATACAGTCTAAGGCTGCATGATGCGACTAATGATGATTTGAAAAAAGTTGCTTGAAAAGGCATGCGCTCTGCTTTGTTTCTTGTGCAGGCTGCACACACTTCATCAGTCTCTCATTCACAATTTAACAAGGACTTAGTAAAAATCTCACTAGCCTTCAAATTTCACTGTGGCATCCTCCTTGTGTGGCCGTAACGCCCCCTAAAATAATCCATCCCTTTTGCGGACAAAGTCGCCGTTGTACCCTTGGGCTGAATATACCAATTATAATTCCCTTCTCCCGGCTACCAAGTGCCGTGCTCTGAAGCACCTCTCCCTCATATGGCTCTCTCATATCACAACTCTTATTAGCCAATGCCAGTAATGTGATCGGGTCCTACTCATAGGCATCTCAGTTCCGAAGTGCGTGAGCGTCCTTCTTATCAAAATCCGAGRMGCATATTGAAGATGTTAGAAGAACTGTCCACATATACTTTTCGTCAGCCAACAAGATGAGTAGGCCTAACGAACAGCAAAAGCACTAGCCAATGTCAATCTACTATCCCCTATAGTATAAAAGTTGACCTATTCTATTGGTCAACTTGTCCTTCTGTGCCAGAAAGAAATATTCCAAACATACTCTGGGACAGTTGTGGGCCTAGCCTATAGAAAGCTGATGGGATCCTKCTCTTTTTAATAGAGGCCATCAAAAMAWWWTCACTCAATTGCATAGCCTATAGAAATGTTGCGCAACATGAGATCAYGAAGTGTTTGATTTGACWTTTGCATCGATGTCAGAGTGATTAGAGGGACAAAAGAGTGGTGCCTACCAGGCAGTTAGCAWGTTTGKTAGGCTACWAATGACCATCAGCAGCATCAGAGCTTGGAAAAGCCTAGTTACCGTGACTAAACCGTCATGTGTTATTTGACTGAGGTCATGACTCGTGACCGCCGGTGTGGTGGTAATACGGTCACCGTATATCCTGTCTCTTATACACATCTAGATGTGTATAAGAGACAGCTACACAGCTGATTCAAATAATCAAAGCTTGATAATGAGTTGGTAATTTCAATCAGCGGTGTAGTGCTACGGCAAAAAACAAAACGTGCAACCAGGGGTGGGACCCAGTGGGTTGGGACAAGCATGCATCCTAGGCAAGTAGCAGAAGGGCGAGCMGGCTATTATTCCCCATCGTTTCAGTGCAATGTTTTAACGGCCAACTAGCTGAAAAGGTTTGAGAGGGTTTATCTAATGTTCCCTCACTAGATTTGATCTTATTTCGCTCTGGCTAACAGTTGTTGATCTTGTTGTTGTCAATGTGCCAAACTAAGGGAGACAGAGCCTGCCTTTTTCACGGTTGTTTGATCAATAGGACTGTAAAGTACCCAAATGTAAAGAGGACCCCCGTGGTATTGACATAATTGCAGAACTTAATTCAGGTGTATTTTGTGGCTGTTGCTATTGCCTGTAGTTATAGTTCCGTTCAAAGTGAATGATGGCAGGCCTATGTGGCATATGGCTCTGATTGGCTATGGCGCATCGGTCCTGGACAAGACAGATCCTGGACAAGACAGAGTTTTTTTTAATAGGTTTTATTTGCTGCAGTGTCTTAATTGTCCAAACGCACAGCCGCTTTCCCACTCTACATTGCGATAGAATTTTCACAGATGCCTTACTGTACGTCATTCCCTAACATTCTATGCACAGTAAGCTTGACATCAGCCCTCTGCTCATTAAAAACAGGAGGAGAAGAGACGAGAGCTGTTTCACAAAGTATCCCCCGCCATCACTCTTCTCATTAGCTCTCTCCTATCCATCCTCCTCCACTCTCTCTCTCTCTGATATGTGGTTGTAAAGACATTTAATTTAATGAACATGTCTGATCGGCTAACGAATGACAGATCACCACTGTTTGGTTATGACAGCATTGCCATGACAACCCGCTGAACATGTGCCAGACCACCAGGACCCTGACCTACGTTACCCATAATCCTCTACCGTGCTACTCGAGAAATAGATTTTACCTGATGGAATTGTGAAGTCATATACACAGTGCAGTTACAGTACAGTTACAGTCCCCGCCCCYCACGAATCAGAAATAAAGAACAGCCATTGGTCTGTGAAACTGTGACTTAACCAGGGATATTACTGTCCTGCTGGTCATGATCTGTGGCCATGGGTAACACTGTCACTGCACGGAGAGAAAACTGAGAGAAGAAGAAAAGGAGAGGGGAGAAGAAATGAGGAAAGATGGAAAATGTGAGCAAACTCTCTCCTACCTTCTTCCCTCTCTCCTTCCCCCACTCTTCCCTCTCTCCCTCCTTTGCCCTCCTTCTCCCCTCTCCCTCTCTCCCGCCTTCTTCCCTCTCGCCCTCCTTCGCCCATGTTCCCTCCCTCCTTCCCCGCTTCGCTCCTCTTCCCTCCTTCCCTGCTTCACCTCTCTTCATTCTCTCCCTCTGCCCCTCTTCCCTTCCTCCTCCGCCCCTCTTCTCTCCATCATTCTTTCCTCTCCCACTCTTAGTTCACCCTTCCTTCACCCTTCCCAGTGTGGCCTGGATAATGGATCCACAGAGAATACACCATCACACTGAACTAGATCCAGCCACCACGGAAGGAAACGGGACTGACAAACACACACACACCGTGTGCCGATTCTAATTCAAAGTGTGATGTAGAATATCACATCTGTGCTTCCATACAGCTGCAGTATCAAAGACCAAAACACTCTCAAGCTGTGTGATTCCTTCTCCCTGTTGTAGTAGTGAACATGGTGCTGGGATTCTAATCTTAGCAACATAACATTGCCTACCTACCTGCACATTCAAGAAGATCCTGATACAGAAAAAAAATAGGTGAATATATGCWGWGTACCTTCATTTAGATTTGAATCTAATACAAACGGGAATACTACAGAATAACAGACTAGACACATACCATACCCATAGACATACTATATTAATATTTACTGTAAGTAGTGAATATGTTTTCTATTTCCATGGTGGCTTGTACTGTTTGAAAGGACATGGAGTTGTGTGTGGCAACCGAGCAGGATTATGCTTGGCAACATCTGGAGAGAACAGTTGCAACAGAGCATGCTAATATGACCTGAGGCTTTTCAACAGGTCACTGAGCCCAGCTCCACAGGTAGAAGCTAGCTACTGCTTTTTGTCCATCTTTCTCCCTTTCCCTCCCACTTTCTTTCACACACACACACACAGAAAGAGAGCATCAGCAGTGCTGTGGCTTGTATATTCTCAGTGCCTCTCGGAGAGACCTGTCCTAATTTTTACTGACAAGCTGGGCTGGGAGGGCAAAGAGACAGCCTCGGCAGTGTGTACGTACGCATGCGCTCACCTTCACACACACACTATTTCAACCTGTGCTTGCCATGTTTTACATTACCAGGCAAATCAACATGCAAAGTGGTGGTCATGAAAGACATGCCACAGAAGTATAGCCCATCCACTGAGACACAGCTAGTCATTACTATACACACTGCCAGAGGCAGTTTAAATGCTTCGCTCTCCCCCGCTATCTCTTTTCWCTCTGTTTCCCTGCCCCCCCTCTCTCAATCTCAGGTCTTACCACCATCTATCAATGTATTCCATCTTAGCTAGGCACAATAACACGTTTACTGAAGTGTCAGTGTTTCATTCATGGATTCTGTTGAGAASCCATTCTGATTGGTTGATCTCTGTCYGTCTGTTTCTCTCTCTCTGACCTTTCCTCCAACTCTCTCTCCACCCCTCATTTCCTCTCTTACACTCCCATTTCCTTTGCCAGTCCTCCAGCAGAGAGAAGAGCCCGGTAGAGGAAAGGCTGTTAGGTCTGGCAGTATGACAGCAGCATGGCAGCAGGCAGACAGGAGCCAGGGGATCCCTAAGCAGCGCAGAGAAGAGCAGTGTGTCTGCCTCCCCAGGGTAGAGATGAGGGGACACCCAGAGGAATACTCACTACAAGAGAGATGCGACCAGGGTAGGGATTACTACATTAGGCCCATGAGAGTCCCCCACTCACTGGAATGTGTTTCTCTCTAAAAAAGTGCTTACAGTAGGGAAAGGAACTGGAGTTAAGTTGAGCGGTACACTCCTCCAACGAGATCAAGGCCAAAAAAAGCAATGTGTCACCAGGTGATTGAAGTGAATTCAGTGTAGGCTGACTAGGCACTTGGCGGGGTGACGAGAGGAGCTCTTTAGAGCAAGTGCTGCTGACTGCTCTTTCTAGCAGTAAATGTAATTATGGTTATTGATGTATTCAGGGATCTATTATATGAGCCTTGGTCAAAACGGTGCACTTTATATGGAATAGGGTGACATCTGGGATCGTTCTGGTCATTGAAGAGATCATCCAGCAGTCGCCCCCACCATGCAGCGCTCCAAAGGTCACATGACCGTGGATGATTTTTTTGCCAAGATGTGAGGAGTATTTAAATCAGTACTAGGAGGGAGGTAAACATATGCATGAGCACATATACTCACACAGGACTGTTGAACATTTTTAAAATACATCCATCTCTATCTTCAGAGTTTCTATACTGTTAGGGTGACAAACAGGGATATGCTTAACACCCCGCCGTCCCTCACTAAGCAGTTGCCCTCAAATCTCACACAATTGATCAATGACACAGGTACAAACCCAAATCCATAACATGGGCACCCTTTAGATATCTCCTGACAAACCTGCCCTCTAATACATCTTGCTGTATTCAAACCAGGATCTC
>NC_036864.1:2191208-2197132 GCF_002910315.2 Salvelinus sp. IW2-2015
AGCGATCACTCACTCATTGCCTGCATCCGTAATGGGTCCGCGGTCAAACAACCACCACTCATCACTGTCAAACGCTCCCTAAAACACTTCAGCGAACAGGCCTTTCTAATCGACCTGGCCAAGGCTTTCGACACTGTCAATCACCGCATTCTTATAGGCAGACTCAATAGCCTTGGTTTCTCAAATGAATGCCTCACCTAGTTCAACAACTACTTCTCAAACAGAGTACAGTGTGTCAAATCGGAGGGCCTGTTGTCCGGACCTCTGGCAGTCTCTATGGGGTTCAATTCTCAGGCCGACTCTTTTCTCTGTATATATATCAATGATGTCGCTCTTGCTGTTGGTGATTCTCTGATCACCTCTTCGCAGACGACACCATTCTATATACTTCTGGCCCTTCTTTGGACACTGTTAACTAACCTCCAAACTAGAGGTCGACCGATTATTGGAGGACCAAAAAAAGCCGATACCGATTAAATTGGCCAATATTTTTTATTTGTAATAATGACAATTACAACAATACTGAATGAACACTTTTATTTTAACTTAATATAATACATCAATAAAAACAATTTAGCCTTAAATAAATAATGAAATRTGGTTTAAATAAATTATTTGGTTTAAATAATGCAAAAACAAAGTGTTGGAGAAGAAAGTAAAAGTGCAAAATGTGCCATGTAAAAAAGCTAACGTTTAAGTTCCTTGCTCAGAACATGAGTCTTCAATATTCCCAGGTAAGAAGTTTAAGGTTGTAGTTATTATAGGACTATTTCTCTCTATACCATTTGTATTTTAAATACCGTTGACTATTGGATGTTCTTATAGGCACTATAGTATTGCCAGTGTAACAGTATAGCTTCCGTCCCTCTCCTCGCCCCTACCTGGGCTCGAACCAAGAACACGTCGACAACAGCCACCATCGAAGCATCGTTACCCATCGCTCCACAATAGCTTTAAGGGGAACAACTACTTCAAGATCTCAGAGCGAGTGACGTCACCGATTGAAACGCTATTAGTGCGCACCCCGCTAACTAGCTAGCCATTTCACATCGGTTACACCAGCCTAATCTCGGGAGTTGATAGGCTTGAAGTCATAAACAGCTCAATGCTTGAAGCACAGCGAACAGCTGCTGGCAAATGCACGAAAGTGCTSTTTGAATGAATGCTTACGAGCCTGCTGCTGCCTACCACCGCTCAGTCAGACTGCTCTATCAAATCATAGACTTAATTATAACATAATAACACACAGAAATACGAGCCGTAGGTCATTAATATGGTCAAATCCGGAAACTATAATTTCGAAAACAAAGCGTTTATTCTTTCAGTGAAATACGGAACAGTTATGTATTTTAGTCTGAATATTGCTGTTACATTGCACAACCTTCAATGTTATGTCAAAATTATGTACAATTCTGGCAAATTAATTACGGTCTTTTTTAGGAATAAATTGACTTCACACAGTTCGCAACGAGCCAGGCGGCCCAAACTGCTGCATAAACCCTGACTGCTTGCACGGAACGCAAGAGAAGTGACACAATTTCCCTAGTTAAAAGAAATTCATGTTGGCAGGCAATATTAACTAAATATGCAGGTTATATACTTGTGTATTGATTTTAAGTAAGGCATTGATGTTTACGGTTAGGTACACATTGGTGCAATGGTGATTTTTTTGCAAATGCACTTGTTAAATCATCACTCTTTTGGCGAAGTAGGCTGTGATTCGATGAGAAATTAACAGGCACCGCATCGATTATACTCAACGCCGGGACAATCTAGATAAAAAAAAAAAAAAAAAAAAAAAAAAAAAAAAAAAAAAAAAAAAAAAAAAAAAAAAAAAAAAAAAAAAAAAAAAAAAAAAAAAAAAAAAAAAAAAAAATTTTTAAAAAAAAAAAAAAAAAAAAAAAAAAAAAAAAATTTTTTAAAAAAAAAAAAAAAAAAAAAAATTGTTTTTTTTTTTTAAAAAAAAATAAAAAAATTTTTAAAAAAAAAAAAAAAAAAAATAAAAAAAAAAAAAAAAAAAAAAAACTATAATAATCATCAACCATGTGTAGTTAACAGTGATTATGTTTAGATGATCGTTTAAAAAAAAAATACGTTTAACACTCCTTCCGTGGCCTCTAACTGCTGTTAAATGCTAGTAAAACTAAATGTATGCTCTTCTACCGATTGTTAAACGCACTCGCCTGACCGACTAGCATCACTACTCTGGAAGGTTCTGACTTAGAACATGTGGACAACTACCTAGGTGTCTAGAAGGAGAGTTTACAGTCTAACCAGACACACATGAAGCACCTCCAATTCAAAATTAAATCTAGAATCTGCTTCCTATTTCGCAACAATTCCTCCTTCACTCATGCTGCCAAACATAGCCTCGTAAAACTGACTATCCTACCGATCATTGACTTCGGCGATGTCATTTACAAAATAGCCTCCAACACTCTACTCAGCAAACTGGATGTAGTCTATCACAGTGCCATCCGTTTTGTCACCAAAGCCCCATATACTACCCACCACTGCGACCTGTATGCTCTCATTGGCTGGCCCTCACTACATATTCGTTGCCAGACCCACTGGCTCCAGGTCATCTATAAGTCTTTGCTCGGTAAAGCCCCACCTTATCTCAGCTCACTGGTCACCATAGCAAAACCCACCCGTAGCCCTGCTCCAGCAGGTATATTTCACTGGTCATCCCCAAAGCCAACATTTCCTTTGGCCGCCTTTCCTTCCAGTTCTCTGCTGCCAATGACTGAAACGAATTACAAAAATCACTGATGCTGGAGTCTTATATCTCCCTCACTAACTTTAAGCATCAGCTGTCAGAGCAGTTTACCGATCACTGTACCTGAACACAGCCAATCTGTAAATAGCACACCCAACTACCTCATCCCCATATTGTTATTTATCCTCTTGCTCTTTTGCACCCCAGTATCTCTACTTGCACATCATCATCTGCACATCTATCACTCCAGTGTTAATGCTAAATTGGAATTATTTAGCCTCCGTGGCCTATTTATTGCCTTCCTACTCTTCTACATTTGCACATAGATTTTTCTATTGTGTTATTGACTGTACGTTTGTTTATGTGTAACTCTGTTGTTTTTGTCGCACAGCTTTGCTTCATGTTGGCCAGGTCGCAGTTGTAAATGAGAACTTGTCCTCAACTGGCCGACCCGGTTAAATAAAGGTGAAATACATTTAAAAAAATAATAATAATCTTAGCCAAAAACATAGCAAATGACAATCGGTTTCAGTAGCTATAGTTAGCTAGCCAACTATATAGCTAGGTGTCATCTAAAATAATCCTAATTTATAAAACAGCTCTTATCTGATTAATGGTGGTCGGACCCATCTATGTGATGCTAGCCACAATAAGGATTAGCCACAATAGTGGACTTTGCGGTTAGCCTCCAAAATAAAAGTATGTCATAGACAGTGATGCAAATTAATACAAATAGTAGAATTATGCCATAATTAAATAGATCATGATAAACGAGGTTGGAATGTTATATATAAAATAAACAAAAGATTTGTTAATTTGACAAATCTGTTGAAATCACACTGGATGTACTATAATTTAGAATTGCATTGGGGGCATACGTATTTCACTTACGTATTCCATCTTACATATAAAACCTTATTTGTTCATAAAAAATGGTGAATAACTCACCACAGGTTAATGAGAAGGGTATGCCTGAAAGGATGCACATAAAACTCTGCAATGTTGGGTTGTACTGGAGTGAGTCTCAGTCTTAAATCATTTCCCACACACTCTGTGCCTGTATTTAGTTCTCATGCCGGTGAGGGCCGAGAATCCAATCTCACATAGGTACGTGGTTGCAAAAGGCATCGGTGTCTTAACAGCGCGATTTGCAAGAAACTCTGAGCGCATCCCTATCCAGAAATTTGGCAGTGGCTTCTGATTCAATTTTCACAGAACCGCTTGTTGCAATTTCGATGAAGCTCTTGTTCAGATATCAGTAAGTGGACTGGAGGCAGGGCATGAAAGAGATAACGAATCCAGTTGTTTGTGTCGTCCTTTTCGGGAAAGTACCTGCGTAATTGCGCACCCAGCTCCCTCAGGTGCTTCGCTATATCACATTTGACATTGTCCGTAAGCTTGAGTTCATTTGCACACCMAAAAAATTATATAATGATGGAAAGACCTGTGTGTTGTCCTTGTTAATGCAGACAGAAAATAGCTCCAACTTCTTAATCCTAGCCTCCTTGTAAACCTAGATTCAGATCACCCAGATAGGCAGGTCGTGTGAGAAACTAGTCATCATGCAAGCGGTCAGACAAGTGAAAATGATGGTCAGTAAAGAAAACTTGAAGCTCGTCTCTCCATTAAAAAAAAACTGTCAATACTTGGCCCCTTGACAACCAGCGCACTTCTGTATGTTATAAAAGCATTACATGGTCGCTGCCCATATCATTGCATAATGCAGAAAATACATGAGAGTTCAGGGGCCTTCCTTTAACAAAGTTAACCATTTTCACTGTAGTGTCCAAAACATATTTCAAGCTGTTAGGCATTCCCTTGACAGTAAGAGCCTCTCGGTAGATGCTGCAGTGTATCGAAGTGGCGTCGGGAGCAACTGCTTGCACGCGCGTTCCCACTCCACTATGTCTCCCTGTTATGGCTTTTGTGGCTTTGTGCCATCAGTACAGATACCAACACATCTTGACCACCAAAGTCCATTTGATGTCACAAATCTGTCCAGTACTTAAAAAATATCCTCCCATGTTGACCTGGTTTCCAGTAGTTTGCAGAAGAAAATGTCTTCCTTAATTGACACCCATAAACGTAACAGACATATACCAGCAGCTGTGCCAGGCCTGCCAACTCTGTTGACTCATCCAGCTGTAACGCATAGAATTCACTGGCTTGTATGCGAAGCAGTAATTGTTTAAAAACGTCTCCTGCCATGTCACTGATGCGTCGTGAAACAGTGTTGTTTGATGAAGGCATTGTCTGTATAGTTTGTTTGGCCATTTCCCCCAGCATTGTCCCAGCCATATCAGTGGTAGCAGGAAGAATTAAGTCCTCCACAATAGTATGSGGCTTGCCTGTCCTAGCCACTCGGTAGCTCACCATATAAAGACACTTTATATTAAATGGCAAAAAAGGAGAGGATCGGCTACTGTATTATGACATTGTGTTATTTTTCGCTGAACACTAGATGGTTTCATTTATTTTGGCAGTGAAACGAGGCTAACTCAGGCGAGAAAAAAAAAAAAAAAAAACTTACCCAAATGTATAGTCGTTGAAAATATTAATGTACTGTTTGGAAAATGTGAAGAATATATATATTATTTTTTAAATAATATAACATAAATTTTATTTTGGCGCACACCCCTGACTGGCATTACGTACCCTGGCCTACACATACAACTAAATCCGATAATTTATTTTAGACAGGTCTAAGAACATGAAATGAAGAAATATAGTTATATTTCAGAAGAACATATAGTGTCCTTATGTTAGGCCTGATCTGGCTATGCTCGTGCGTTAACCATTCAGTTAATTAAGCAAAGCAAAGACTTGCTTAACAAAATGCGTAGGGCTTATTTATATAGGCTGCACACACTTCATAGTCTGCTCCATTCAACAATTTAATACAAGGACTTGATATAATTCTCAGGGGACGGGGCATCCCCTTATGTGTGCTCCGTACACGCCCACTCAAATAATCCAGTCCCGCTTTTGTGGACACGTGGGTCTTGTGTCCTTGAATATACCAATTATAAATACCTTGTCCGGTTTGCCAATTGCGCTGCCGCGAAGCACCTCTTCACTCACTTGGTCTCCATCATATCGCAATTCTTATTACCCTCTTGCCAGTACTTTGATCGGGTCCTTCTCAAGGTAATCGTCAGTTCCGAAGTAGGCTACAAGTGAAGTACCGACACATCTGACGAATGCA
>NC_036864.1:2197271-2259807 GCF_002910315.2 Salvelinus sp. IW2-2015
TGAGCGTCCTTCTTATCGAAATCCGAGGCGCATAGTGAAGATGTTAGAAGAACTGTCCACATTTACTTTTTGTCAGCCAACAAGATGAGTAGGCCTAACATACAGCAAAAGCACTAGCCAATGTCAATCTACTATCCCCCATAGTATAAAAGTTGACCTATTCTATTGGCCTATTGACCTATTCTATCTTCTGTGCAGGAAAGAAATATTCCAAAACATGCTCAGGGACAAATTGTGGGATGCGATAGATTTCAAATGAATACAATATTTTAAAAAGCAATGAGGCGGATGCAACAGATCAGAACATTTAGCTTAAAATGTTGATAAACTATTAGGCAATTTCTTCACATTATAAGTGCAGAAATGCGCACACGGCAGTATGCTATAAGCGTGAATGTTCCAAAATGCAATGAATTAGCAGAAAAACACTGTTCTCAAAAGTGATCACAAATGTGATTATGCATGTAATGCTTTATTATAAAAAGGTGCATTTTTATGTTAAAATTACCTTACCCAAACGTGAAACTCATGCCAGTTAGGCTCTACACCGGTCGTAAAGCCGATTCACATGCTTATTTTAAGAAGTTAATTGGACACTTTAGTTGTGATACAAACATATAGGCCTATGACCTAGGCTACATGGAGGTGTGGGCAGTTTCTTGCCTTACTGCAGACGCTGGGCATCATTCACAAGTGATAATACATCATTCACAAGCGATAGGCTGATGTCAYCCATCAKACTGTTCTTGATTTAATATTGTCTTTAAATAYACKAAATAATGTGTGTGTGAAATTAGTTGATTTAGAACGGACCATTWTCATGCACCTGTCTCGGAACAGGGGCAGGGGAAAAAATACATGTCATCTATGYACTTAAACAGCGAATGGAGGACGCTTTTCCCGTGGTTCATTTTCATGCCAGCCAGGTTATACTCCTGTTGTAAAGAGAAGCAATGTGMTTAATATTAGGAAAGTTGAGAAATAAATATAGTAGGCCTAGTCTATAGAAAGCTGATGGGATCCTGCTCTTTTTAATAGAGGCCATCAAAACATTTTCACTCAATTGCATAGCCTATAGAAATGTTGCGCAACATGAGATCATGAAGTGTTTGATTTGACTTTTGATTACATTTGCGTCGMTGTCAGAGTGATTAGAGGGACAAAAGAGTGGTGCCTACCAGGCAGTTAGCATGTTTGTTAGGCTACTAATGACCATCAGCCGCATCAGAGCTTGGAAAAGCCTAGTTACCGTGACTAAACCGTCATGTGTTATTTGACTGAGGTCATGACTCGTGACTGCCGGTGTAGCGGTAATACGGCCACCGTAACAGCYCCATCTCAGCATGCCTCTGGGTGGGCCGCGTTTTAGGCTTTCAACCTGAGATGCTAATTTCAACAAGTCGTGCTCATCTCGCTTTCCATCTCTCTCTCAGTAGGAGGCTGAAAGCTGAAAGCCACAGAGATGGTAAATGCCCATTTAATATGCTCTGTTCCATTAAAAGCTGGCAGGGTTAGTTTCCTGGAATTAACCCTCCCACCACTTCTCCACAGTGGTTTATCATTGGACGGCTTAAAGTGGAACTGAGTGTTTAAACTACTTTGCAGATATGAAACAAACAATCATAATATCAGTTAAAAATATCAAATTTTCAGTTTATCCTACAATAACCAACTTTATAAGACAGTTTACAAAATTGTTTATTTTTTAGAAATACAGGTTAATTATATTAATCATGCATATGAATATGCATTCAGATCTAGATCTGCCGACAATGCCTTACTCTACGTTAGGGATTCCCAAACACCTGTCCTGGGGCCCCCCTGTTGCACGTTTTGGTCTTTTTGCCCTAGCACTACACAGCCGATTCAAATAATCAAAGCTTGATAATGAGTTGGTTATTTGAATCAGCTGTGTAGTGCAAAACGCAAAACCAAAAATTTTTGGATCTACATTTTAAAAAGACTTTGGTCCTCATATATAGTATTCACAAACCAGGGGACAGTGATCCACTTCAACAACCCACAAGTACAGGCCTACCTGGCAGCCAACACCTTCACCCATCACTGGCCACGCCAAGACCAAGCAGCTGACAGAGATGCTCCCCAGCATCATTGACCAGCTGGGAGCAGACAGTCTGACTAGCCTCCGGAGACTGGCTAAGGCTTTTCCCAAGAACTCCTGAGAACTGACTCCAGATCTGATCAAAGAAGTTCCTTTGCGTCTGTCACCTCATCTCCTCTCCCCAGGACAGTAAGGAGGACAGAAGGCTGATGCTCCTGAGATTCACCCAGTGTGAGGGCAGTCAATCACAGTCCATAACAGACCTGGCATCTGAGAACCCACGGCGTTGGAGAGAGATCTGATACCAGGCCAGACAAATCTCTTTAGAAAATATTTTTTCTAAACAGRACCATAAGAGCTGTCTGTCTGGCTGTCCCCAGTAGGTGAGTAAGAAAGAGAGAGAAAGACAGAGAGAGACAGACAGGGATAGATGGGTGTGAGAAGAGGTGCCTATCCTGTCAGAGAGGTTTAATTATTCTAAAAGCCTTTCAGAGCTCGTTTAAAACAGAGAGAGAGAGAAGTATGCTTTGGCAATATGTACATTGTTAGGTCATTCCAATAAAGCAAATTGAACTGAATTGAGAGAGAAAGAGAAAGACGGAGACAGAAAGGCGCTGCGTACTGTGTAAGTCACATCCCCCTCCCAGACACCAAGTCCCAGCGGGTCCCGACTGAAGGAATGTCTCAGCAACAACTGTAACCATAGCAACTGTCCAACTCAGCCAATTGGGGCAATCGCACACGGGAATGCCTGGCAGTTAGTAGTTTTTGGGGGGGTTGGAGTATTTATCCCACTCAGACAGCAGCTGCCAATGGGACAATATAAGTTTGACATCAACCCTCTGCTCATTAAAAACAGGAGAAGAGACGAGAGCTGTTTCACAGAATATTCTCTCTCCTCTCCCTCCTCTTCCCCTCTCTCTCTGAGGAGATGTGTTCGCACGGATATWTAATTTAATGAACATGTCAAGCATGTCTCTGATCGGCTAACGAATGACAGATCGCCACTGTTTGGTTATGACAGCATTGCCATGACAACCCGCTGAACATGTGCCAGACCACCAGGACCCTGACCTACGTTACCCATCATCCTCTACCGTGCTACTCCAGAAATAGATTTTACCTGATGGAATTGTGAAGTCATATACACAGTGCAGTTACAGTACAGTTACAGTCCCCGCCCCCCACGAATCAGAAATAAAGAACAGCCATTGGTCTGTGAAACTGTGACTTAACCAGGGATATTACTGTCCTGCTGGTCATGATCTGTGGCCATGGGTAACACTGTCACTGCACGGAGAGAAAACAGAGAGGACAAGAAAAGGAGAGGGGAGAGGAAATGAGGAAAGATGGAAAATGTGAGCAAACACTCCTTTCCTCTCACATTCTCTCCTCTCGTATCCTCGCCATCTCCTCCCTCTCCTGTCTTCTCTCCTTGGGGTGGTCCTCAGAACAAAGTGAGATCCCACAGTGGGCCCTTCCTCTCTTCTTACATTCTCTCCTCTCGTATCCTCTGCCCTCCTCCCTCTCCGGTCTTCTCTCCTTGGGGTGGTTCCCACAGAGGGCCTTTCCTCTCTTTCCCTTCCTTCACCCTTCCCAGTGTGGCCTGGATAATGGATCCACAGAGAATACACCATCACACTGAACTAGATCCAGCCACCACGGAAGGAAACAGGACTGACAAACACACACACCGTGTGCCGATTCTAATTCAAAGTGTGATGTAGAATATCACATCTGTGCTTCCATACAGCTGCAGTATCAAAGACCAAAACACTCTCAAGCTGTGTGATTCCTTCTCCCTGTTGTAGTAGTGAACATGGTGCTGGGATTCTAATCTTAGCAACATAACATTGCCTACCTACCTGCACATTCAAGAAGATCCTGATACAGAAAAAAATAGGTGAATATATGCAGTGTACCTTCTTCATTTAGAGATTCTGGGTTTCGTAGAGATTCTGGTTCGAGTCAGGCGCTGTCAACAGCCGGCTGCGACCGGAGACCATGGGGCGGTGCACAATTGGCCAGCGTCGTCCGGGTTAGGGGAGGTTTTGGCTGGGAGGGATGTCCTTGTCCCATCGCGCACTAGCGACTTCTGTGCGGGCCGGGTCGCAGTGCACACTGACACGGTTGCCAGGTGTACGGTGTTTCCTCCGACACATTGTGCGGCTGGATTCCGGGTTAAGTGGGCATTGTGTCAAGAAGCAGTGCGGCTTGGTTGAGTTGTGTTTCGGAGGACACACGGCTCTGGTGATTGAAGTGAATTCAGTGTAGGCTGACTAGGCACTTGGCGGGGTGACGAGAGGAGCTCTTTAGGACAAGTGCTGCTGGCTGCTCTTTCTAGCAGTAAATGTAATTATGGTTTTGATGTATTCAGGGATCTATTAATGAGCCGTGGTAAAAAAGTGCACTTTATCATGGAATAGGGTGACATCTGGGATCGTTCTGGTCATTGAAGAGATCATCCAGCAGTCGCCCCCACCATGCAGYGCTCCAAAGGTCACATGACCGTGGATGATTTTTTTGCCAAGATGTGAGGAGTATTTAAAATCAGTACTAGGAGAGAGGTACACGCATGCATGAGCACATATACTCACACACATGACTGTAGAACATTTATAAAATACAGATAGAAATGACCATAAAGATCAAAATAAACCACTTCTATACAGTGCATTCAAAAAGTATTCAGAGTAGTGATGCACCGATATTAMATTTTTGGCCGAWACCGATATTTTCCTTCTGTTGGCATTTACATATGTCCCCATTACCAGTAAAACATAATCAAAACCTATTTCTTTCACTTACTTGCTGTGCTGTTTCGTTGTTCATTTGTTCAGTCGTTTCATTCTCAACCAGGATTTCTATGGAACGCCATTTGGGTCTTTGCGTGTCAAAAAAGACATGTCAAATAAGCTTGTTGACCAATCAGGACCTGAATATGACTGCATGTCACATAATAATTTAACACGTTCATTCATTTTTTTAGGTAGTTATTACACAATCACTCATATGTCACAATGATTTATCGATACGTATTCTAGGATGCTGGTAAAGTTGTCTCGCTCACCTACAGTGCTGGTCATTAAAAAAAATCTAGCTAGCTTATGGATGCAAACAATGTTCTTCCCCAAAAACATAGCAAAACGACAATCTGTTTCAGTAGCTATATAGTTAGCTAGCCAACTATATAGCTAGGTGTCATCATCTAAAATAAGCCTAATTTATAAAACAGTTCTTATTTGATTAATGGTGGGCGGACCCATCTATGTGAAGCTGGCCACAATAAGGATTTGCGGTTAGCCTACAGAATAAAAGTGTGTCATTGACAGTGATACAAATAGTAGAATTATGCTATAATTGAATAGATCGTGCTAAACGAGGTTGGAATGTTGTTATATAAAATCAACAAAAGACTTTCTTAATTTGACAAAAATTTGTTGAAATCACACTGGATGTGTATATAAGTAGGCCACACTGGATGGCCTACTTATAGAGCTTTACAGCCTTACCCCATGTCATTGATCCACAATCCATAGGTATCAGTCGACTCAGTGACGCCCAGAGAACATTAGCTCTTATTGCGGGACTCTGAAACTGTGAATTGAGCCACATGTATTGTCAACCTCTGTGTATTGAACACTATTCCAGAAGAAAAACAACACTGCGTGGATGTTTTGGAGTCTGATACCTCTGAGGAGGACGTTGCGAGAATATATATAATGGATATTGAGTAGACTGATACCCCATTTCATTGATCCCCAATCCTTAGGTAAAGCTGTACAGTGCAATATGAATGTCAATACACACAATATGCTGACTGGGGAGGTGATTTCACACAGTCACAGTCCCGCGATAAGAGCTACAACGCTAATATTTGCGTAAACTCTTCAGTTGTGTTCTGTGGGTGTYACMGAGTAGACTGATACCCCATTTCATTGCTTCACATTCCAACCTTGTTTAACATTAYCTWGTCTAAATATGGCATGATTCCACCAATTGTAACCTTCTGTATCACTTTCAAATAGGTACTTATATTTTGAAGRAAAACCGCAAATTCCACTATTGTGTCTAATCCTTATTGTGGCTAGCTTCACAACASATATCCCGGTCCGGTCGAACATCACTAGCCAGATGATGCTAGCTGGCTGCTTATAACGTTAGCTTTGGGCAACAGGGTTAAGTAGCTGGCTAGCTATTTATTTTCATGAACTGAAGTTCAATTTCAATAGACAAACAATAAATGGCTACCTAGCTAATACTTACTCACAAGGATTCCTAAATCATTGCTAAGAATAATGAAAATGACTGCAGTTTTTACTGGGCATTGTTTTCAGGCTGGTTGTATTGGTGCTAGCTAGGTACCAAGCTAAAGCTAGCTACCCCAGAAGTTGCGGTCGAACTAATGATGCTTTATTACCAATGCGTATTGTAAACACGTAATTTGTGGCAGGTGTTTGTTTGTTTGCAGACTTTTTTGTAAAGCTTTGACAGTGCTACTGATAGTAGTGGTGGCGCTTGGCCTGCACGTGAAAATTCAGAACGCACAACATCCTATAAAAGAACTGTGTGTTATTTGACGTGTCAAATTTAAAGCTTTTTTAACACGTCAAATAGTGTTATTTGATGTGCATCTTTTTTTGACACGCAAAGACCCAAACGGTGTTCCATATGTCGAGAAAGCTAATAGAAGTGACGCTATCAACGTTACCGTGTAATTCCGAAAAAATAGTGCACTTGGTAGTGTGAAACGGTGCTCGACCAGTCGCGAAAGCCAACATCACCCACGACAGAGAATGGTTGATTGTCAAGGGCAATGAATGCTATTATCTTGGAATTAATGGATTTCGACTGAGTTCTCTTACCCTTTCTTTTAAATTTTATCACATCCCGAACACACACACACACACACACACCTTTAACCTTCAAGGGCATAGCAAGGATCATGGTAAAGGATAATTAGCGGCTACAGGCATTAATCCACCATGTCAATGCAACCTATAGAATACTTAATTGACTAATCACACACTGGTAGCCATGTAATGTTTGAGGCCTGAAGTACCCCCTGGAGAGAAGCAGGAAATCGATCTGAATGAGGTCCATGTCAAAATGGCTCCATGTTAAGTTGACTGCTACAATGAGCAGCACGGCTGTGTGTTTGTGTGTGTGCAGGTGTGAGTCTGTTTGAGTGCATGTGTGCGATGTGAGTGAAACACAGAGAAAGTCACAGTAGTATGTCCCCTACACTGGTAGTGAGCCTGTGACAGAGCTGCACTGCTATATCAACTCTACAGATTTTCATCTTGATAAATCAAATAAAAGTTTGTCATGTGCGCAGAATACAACAAGTGTAGACCTTACAGTAAAATGCTTACTTACAGGCTCTAACCAATAGTGCAAAAAAAGGTATTAGGTGAACAATAGGTAGNGATAATGTCTATTAGGGTGCCCATGTTTACGGATTTAGGGTTGTACCTGGTGGGTTCCTTGATGATTTGTGTGAGATTGAGGGCATCAAGCTTGGATTGTAGGACATTACCAGCCTTTCATGGCTACGGACGTGAGTGCCACGGGTCTGTAGTCATTTAGGCAGGTTGCCTTCGTGTTCTTGGGCACAGGGACTATAGTGGTCTGCTTGAAACATGTTGGTATTACATACTCAAAATCAGGGCCATGTTGAAAATGTCAGTGAAGACACCTGCCAGTTGGTCAGCACATGCCCGGGGCACACATCCTGGTAATCCGTCTGGCCCCGCAGACTTGTGAATGTTGGCCTGTTTAAAGGTCTTACTCACGGCGGCTACGGAGAGTGTGATCACACAGTCGTCCGGAACAGCTGATGCTCTCATGCAGGCCTCAGTGTTGCTTGCCTCGAAGCGAGCATAGAAGTGATTTAGCTCATCTGGTAGGCTCATGTCACTGGGCAGCTCACGGCTGTGCTTCCCTTTGTAGTCTGTAATAGTTTGCAAGCCCTGCCACATAGGACGAGCGTCGGAGCCGGTGTAGTACGATTCAATCTTAGCCCTGTATTGACGCTTTGCCTGTTTGATGGTTTGTCGGAGGGCATAGCAGGATTTCTTATAAGCTTCCGTGTTAGAGTCCCGCACCTTGAAGAGTCCCGCAGCTCTACCCTTTTGCTCAGTGCAAATGTTGCCTGTAATCCATGGCTTCTGTTTGGGGTATGTACGTACAGTCACTTCGGGGATGACGTCCGATGCACTTATTGATAAAGCCAGTGACTGATGTGGTGYACTCCTCAATTCCATCGGAAGAATCCCCGAACATGTTTCAGTCTATGATAGCAAAACAGCCACTTTTTTTATAGACAGAGTGCTTCCTGCTTTCATTTTTGCTTGTAAGCAGGAATCAGGAGGATAGAATTGTGGTTGGATTTACCAAAAATGGAGGGCGAGGGAGAGCTTTGTACGCGTCTCTGTGTGGAGTACAGGTGATCAAGAATTTTTTCCCCTCTGGTTGCACATTTAACATGTTGATTGAAATTAGGTAGAACTGCATTAAAGTCTCCGGCCACCAGGAGCACCGCCTCTGGGTGAGCAGTTTCCTGTTTGCTTATTTCCTTATTACAGCTGACTGAGTGCGGTCTTAGTGCCAGCATCCGTCTGTGGTGGTAAATCAACAGCCACGAAAAGTATAGCTGAAAATTCTAGGCAAATATTGTGGTCTGCATTTTATCACAAGATACTCTACTACAGGCGAGCAAAATCTAGAGACTTCCTTAGATTTCGTGCACCAGCTGTTGTTTACAAATATGCACAGACCACCCCTCTTCTTACCAGAGTGTGCTGTTCTATCTTGTCGGTGCAGCGTATATCCCGCTAGCTGAATATCCATGTCATCATTCAGCCACGATTCCGTGAAACATATTACAGTTTTTGATGTCCCGTTGGTAGAATATTCGTGATCGTACCTCGTCTAATTTATTGTCCAGTGATTGCACGTTGGCGAGTAATATTGACGGTAACGGTAGCTTTCCCACTCGCCTTATTGCAAACAGGATGCATGTTTTGGATTAATTGTATTATGTACAGGCTTCCTTCTTATGTACAGGCTTCCTTCTTCATTTAGGTTAGTATTGTAGAGGAACTACAATGTTGTTGATCCATCAGTTTTATATCACAGCCATTAAACTCGAACTGTTTTAATGTCCCCATAGGCCTCATGGTGAAATCCCAGAGTGGTTTCCTTCCTCTCCGGCAACTGAGTTAGAAAGGATGCCTGTATCATTGTAGTGACTGGGTCTATTGATACACCATCCAAAGCGTATTTAATAATTTCACCATGCTCAAAGGGATATTCAGTGTCTGCTTTTTCTATTTTTATCCATCTACCAATAGGTGCCCTTCTTTGCGAGGCATTGGAAAACCTCCCTGGTGTTTGTGGTCGAATCTGTGTAGGAAATTCACTGCTCAACTGAGGGACCTTACAGATATGTGTGGGTAGTTATGCAAAAATTGTTTTAAAACACTATTATTGTACACAGAGTGAGTCCGTGCAATTTATTATGTGGCTTGTTAAGCGATTTTATTCACTCCTGAAATTATTTAGGCTTGCCATAACAAATGGGGTTGAATACTTATTGACTCAAGACATTTCAGCTTTTGATTTTTAATGAATATGTAAAAACATAATTTCACTTTGACATTATGGGGTATGTGCAGGCCAGTGACACAATCTCAATTTWATCCATTTTAAATTCAGTCTGTAAAACAWCAAAATTGGGAAATTGTCAAAAGGGTGTAAATACTTTTTAAAAGGCACTTTATTTATTTATTGAGCATAGAGTAGCTTGGCCTGTGACTGTGTAGAAAAGGGAAGAATACAGAGCAAATGCCTATAACTATAACCAAGGCTGCTCTTGGAGGATGGTTCTAACCTTGACTCTCACAGATCCTTATCAGGACATTAATTCCACCTGTATACTGACAGAGGCAGTGCTAGAAAGAAAGGGAGAGACAGAGAATGCATTTATATTTTTGAAACCTATGCGAGTACAATGTTTACTGAACAAAAAATATAAAAACACAACATGAAATAATGTAAAAGATTTCACTGAGTTACAGTACATTTCAACAGACTTTTAGCCATCCATAACTGGCTACGAGGCTATTGCAGCTCTGTGGGTGTAACATTTATTGACAATTTTGATACCTTCTGGAAACAAAGCTTGTTTTATAAGGAGGATGGAATCCAGCCAAATAATTTGGGTTCCTGRATCCTTTCACAGCATTATAAGGCTGAGTTGAGTCAATGACTGAAGCCCAGCTCAGTTAATCCCTACCATTGTGTCACTGAGTTGTCATAATGCTTCAGCAAATGTACACTACACCACACCACAATGTAAGTAACCTAATGTATGTCCCTGAATGCCTATGTTGATCCTACAGCTATTGAATGCAGCAATCATGTGCMAATGAACCAGAGTTATACTGTTAGCACTGAGGCGGTGTGCCCTACTAGGAAGTCCACTGTGTGCAGCTCAMCCTGCACTAAMAKAAATAACATGAGCATGTCTATGTCTGCTAAGCTTCCCAGWWAAGCAAAGAAAACAATCAAGTTCTAAAAAGAGCCCATGTTCACATATTTAGCTTAAGAAACAAGGTTCATGAAATCAAAAATGTGTTAGTAACAGATGACATTCATATTCTGACCATCTCTGAAACTCACTTCGATAATACCTTTGATGATACAGTGGTAGCAATACATTGTTATAACATCTACAGAAAAGACAGAAATGCCAAAGGTGGAGGTGTTGCCGTTTATATTCAGAACCACATTCCTGTAAAGCTTAGAGAGAGGATCTCAGGTTAAATACTGTTGAAGTAATATGGCTACAGCTTCATCTGCCTCACCTAAAGCCCATTCTGATGGGAAGMTGCTATAGACCACCAAGTGCTAACAGTCAGTATCTGGATAACATGTGAAATGCTTGATAATATGTGATATCAACAGAGGTATATTTTTTGGGGTGATTTAAATATTGACTGGATTTCATCAAGCTTCCCACTCAAGAAAACGCTTAAAACTAGGGATGCACGATATATCGGAATCGGCCGATAATAGCTAAAAATGGCAACATCGGTATCGGCCCGTAGTCTAGTTTAACACCGATGTCAAAGCTACCGTGCATACCTATATAAACGTAGGATCATGACGTAATGACGCCACGTAAAATTTGGCACTACGCGCGCAACACAGCATTCCTAACCTTAGCCCACAATGGCTGCTGTGTGGATCGAGCAAGTCAAGCAGTCATTTGAAAGAGTAACAACATTTCATCAAGACAACTCAAAGGCGAAATCCATTACAGCCAAGATAATGGAATTCATTGCCCTTGACAATCAACCATTCTTCTGTTGTGGGTGATGAATAGCATCACTGCTTATTAGCTTCACGACACACATACTATGGAAAGTCTGCAAACAACAAACACGGCAACGAACGACGTGTTTACAATACGCGCGTTGGTAATAAAGCATAATTTGTTCGACTGCAACTTCTGGGTAGCTAGCTTTCGCTTGTACTAGCTAGCAACCAATACAACCATCCTGAAAAACAATGAACAGTAGAAACTGCAGTCATTTTCATTTATTCTTAGTAATGCTTTAGGAATCCTTGTGAGTAAGTTTAGCTAGTGTCATGAAAATTAAATACTCGTAACTCTGTTGCCTAAAGCTAAAATTATAAGGCCACTAGCATCATCTGGCTAGTGAGCTCGAGCGGACCGGGTTTGTGTAGTGAAGCTAGCCACAATAAGGATTAGGCACAAGTGTTTGCTGTTTGCCTGTAAATGAAAGAATAGGTTTTGATTATGTTTTACTGGTAATGGGGACATACGTAAATGCCAACAAAAATTTTTTTGGTTTGTGTGGTGTGTGTGTGTGTTAACCTTTATTTAACTAGGCAAGTCAGTTAAGAACAAATTCTTATTTACAATGACGGCCGGAACGACGCTGGGCCAATTGTGTGCCCCCTATGGGGCTCCCAATCACGGCTGGATGTGATACAGCCTGGATTTGAACCAGGGACTGTGAGTGACGCCTCTTGCACTGAGATGCAGTGCCTTAGACTGCTGCGTCCATGTGTGTGTGTGTGTTAACTATTTAACTGTACTAGAATGCTTAAAAGGCCCTAAAATTTTAAATATCAGTTTCGGGCATCGTTTTTTGGCAAGGAAATATTGGATATCGGCCAGAATGTCATATTGGGCATACTACTTATTAAAACTGTAACTAGTGCCTGCAACCTGGTTCAGGTCATCAGTCAATCTACCAGGGTTGTTACAAACAGCACAGGAATTAAAATCATCAACATGTATTGATCACATCTTTACTAATGCTGCAGATTTTTACATGAATGCAGTATCCAAATTCATCGGATGTAGTGATCACAATTTAATAGCCACATCTAGAAAAATCAAAGTTCCAAAGGCTGGGCATAATACAGTGTATAAGAGGTCATACAAGTAGTTCTGTAGTGATTCCTATGTTGTTGATTTAAATACTATTTGTTGGTCTGTGGTGTGTAATGAGGAGCAACCAGATGCTGCACTTGACACATTTATGAGCTACAAGGTACTAATAAGCATGCACACATTAAGAAAATGAAAAATGTAGTTAAATCCCCGTGGATTGATGAGGAATTAAAATAATTGCATGGTTGCGAGGGATGAGGCAAAAGAAATGGCAAATAAGTCTGGCTGCACAACTGATTGGCAAAATCATGTGACTAAACTGAATAAAAATAAGAAGAATCTTCACTATGAAACGAAGATAAATTACAAATAATTTAAGTAAAAAGCTTTGGAGCACCAGAAATAAAATTTCGGGCAAAAACGCAAACTCAGCTCCATCATTCATTGAATCAAGATGGCTCATTCATCACAAAACCCACTGATATTGCCAATTACTTTTTTATTGGCAAGATTAGCAAACTTAGGCATGACATGCCAGAAACAAATACTGACACTACAAATCCAAGTATAACTGATCAAATTATGAAAGACAAGCGTAATTTTGAATTCCGTAAAGTGAGTGTGGAAGAAGTGAAACAATTATTGTCTATCAACAAAGACAAGCCACCGGGGTCTAACAACATGGATGGAAAATTACGGAGGATGATAGCGGACGATATTGGCACTCATATTTGCCATATGTGACTCGTTTTAGGAAACCAGGAGTATGTCGTTCGTCACTACTTCACAGTGGTGTTGGAGGGCCAAAAATATCAGAATATCAGGTTATTATCGTTCATTGTTTAGCTAGCTAGCTACATGTCTAAACAAAAGACTCGACTATGCAGGTAACCATTTCACTGTACCGTTTACACCTTCTGTATCCTGTGCATGTGACAAACTTAGATTTTATTTGATAGTGTGTGTTTACCAGAGACGGTAATGTGAAGAACAACATGACCTGCACAAAAGTCAGATTGGGTTATAGGCCAAAGACTAGATATAGTTTATTTTTACTACTACTTTTTGCTACTACTTTCACCACTTTTTGTCTTAATCTTTGGTTGAGTACTATGTACTAAACAACCAAAGATATCAAGACTAAAGGCTGGCTTATACTACGGGTGTGTTCGTAATTTAATCTGGAGTGCCAGAGTGTTCTCTGGGCGTTCGTAAATTCAAAGTGTTTCACTCTTGGTGCATTCAGAGCGCACACTGGACACTCTGGCCGAAAAGTAGGATTGACTCGAGCGTTCTGACCCAACAACAGCAGTCAAACACCCAAGCTAACTGGCTAACATTGTTTAGCTTGCTAGCTACTTTCAGACAAATGAGAGAACAGCTCACTCTGACCATTTTACTGACACCGGCCATATTCAACAGGGGTGTTGAGCGTTTGTAAATTCGTCAGTTATTCTGCGCTCTGGCACACTCAGACCACTCAGTGCTCTGAAAACGGAGTAGATAGCCAGAGCAAATTTACCAGCGACGTCTATCGATAGTTGTCGCAGTGACATCATGAACATTTTATTGAAATAGTTACTTGCATAGTAGTCTTTTGTTTAGACATGTAGCTAAACAATGAATCATGATCCCAACTCATAACGTTACTACACTGCATGAATCTGCAGGTAGCTAACCAACCAGGTTCTATGTTAATTTGCTAAAATTAGGCTATAACTAGCAATGCAAATAGCTTTGAGATACGAATAATATTACAGATCATTCTACATGCTAGCTAACAGTACACTTTAACTTGAAATGAAAACGAGTGACAAAATTAGAAACGTGTAATATCTGAAAATGTAGCTAGCTACTAGACCCTCTTAACTGTATACATGGATGGATGCTTCTCCCTCTCGGTCACGGATGCCATGGTTGCCCTTAGTTTGAAGATGTATTATACAACAGCCTTCTGTGTGTTCTCTTTTCGACTCCGTCTGCATATTTGCTATCAAATGCCAGCATTTTCTCCATCTCCTTAGCCATCATACTCTAATTCCACTGATTACAAAACTCGGTCCTCCAGAAAGTGGAGAGCAAGTTCTACTGTGTGATATCTTTCAAAAAAGCCACATTAGAAAGGATACAGTACCTACACATACTGACCAGCTCATATTATAGACAGAAGCGCGCTACATGGAAGACCAATCCAGTGTCCAGGCCACTCATTATCTCAGCCAGTCATGGCTAGTGGGGCGGTTACTGTCTTTTTCCGTGGCTAAACCAACTAGGCTCGTAATTTTAACAATTTAATTTGTATTTACAGATGGCGTACAATTTTGTTATTAAGGCACATGAAAGTTCACCTGTTCCAGAAGGCATTTCTGCCAAAAAACACATTTTGATGAACCAAAAAAAGTTGCAGAGTATAAGTTCATTAGAAATTGCAGCCCAAATAAATGCGTCACAGAGTTCAAGTAACAGACACATCTCAACATCAACTGTTCAGAGGAGACTGCGTGAGTCAGGCCTTCATAATCAAATTGCTGCAAAGAAACCACTACTAAAGGACACCAAGAAGAAGAAGAGACTTGCTTGGGCCAAGAAACACGAGCAATGGACATTAGACCGGTGGAAATCTGTCCTTTGGTCTGATGAGTCCAAATTTGATATTTAATTTTTTTTCCCTCTTTGTGAGACGCAGAGTAGGTGAACGGATGATCTCTGCATGTCTGGTTCCCACCGTGAAGCATGGAGGAGGTGGTGTGATGGTGCTTTGCTGTTGTCACTGATTTATTTAGAATTCAAGGCACACGTAACCAGCATTCTGTAGCGATACGCCAACCCATCTGGTTTGCGCTTAGTGGGACTATCATATGTTTTTCAACAGGACAATGAGCCAACATACATCCAGGCTGTGTAAAGGCTATTTGACCAAGAAGGAGTGCTGCAGATGACCTGGCCTCCACAATCACCTGACCTCAATCCAATTGAGATGGTCTGGGATGAGTTGGACTGCAGAATGAAGGAAAAGCAGCCAACAAGTGCACAGCATATGTGGGAACTCCTTCAAGACTGTTGGAAAAGCATTCCAGGTGAAGCTGGTTGAGAGAATGCCAAGCGTGCAAAGCTGTCATCAAGGAAAAGGGTGGCTACTTTGAAGAATCTCAAATATATTTTGATTTATTTAACACTTTTGGTTACTACATGATTAGGTGTGTCCAAAATTTAACGGGTAACGTACGTCTAGTTTCTTGAAACGTGTCACATAAGGAAATCAGTCAATTTAAATAAATACATTAGGCCCTAATCTATGGATTTCACATGAATGGGAATACAGATATGCATCTGTTGGTCATAGATCCTTCAGACATGGGGGCCGTGCATCATCATGCTGAAACATGAGTTGATGGCAACGGATGCACCTGTGTAATGATCATGCTGTTTAATCAGCTTCTTGTTATGCCACATTTGTCAGGTGGATGGATTATTTCGGCAAAGGAGAAATGCTCACTAACAGGGATGTAAACACATTTGTGCACAACATTTGAGAGAAATAAGCTTTTTGTTCTTATGAAAAACTTCTGGGATCTTTTATTTCAACTCATGAAATACAGAACCAACACTTTACCTKYTGCGTTTACATTTTTGTTCAGTGTAAATTCTAATCATTTTTTGTTTTGTTGTTTGTTTCTTCTCATTTTGGTTTATTGTTTATTTCACTTGTTTTGGCAAAGTAAACAATATTGCCCCTTTSAATTGAAATGAGAGGGAAAAACAAATCCAAATGAGTCACAGCATTACTTTCTGTGGTTCAACAATGAACATGGAAGCAAAGAAACACAGATTACTAGTGATGGGTGAAAAATAAAAATCAACAGTTACATATCACCATTTTTTATATTGTTACTGTAGGTAATGTTAGCTAGCGTTGGCTGTACCTGTACCAAAACTCCTCTTTGTTCTCTATCTTATTTTTTTAAATAGTGAGCCAAGCTAACATGTTTTCACCACTTTTATTTCCCTGACCGATCAAAACTTGTTTTCTCAAACAGTTACTTGTCTCTCTGCAGCAGACACAGTGAGCAATACGTTTAAAACATAAAAAATTAAAAAACGCAATAAAATCCCAGTATGGAATCGCAATACATACAGAATCGCAATACATGTTCTATCGGCACCTAAGTATTGTGATCATATTGTATCGTGAGGTCCCTGGAAATTCCCTGCTCTACTGATTACACACACACACACACACACACACACACACACGCAAATTACACACAATTCTGTGGACGTTTTTTCCAGCCATGTAGAAAATCACCTCAGAGCTCAGGGTATTGGGAGCAGTCAAGTCATTTCCTCAGTGTGTGGATCTTTACGAGGTGCGCGAGACTCCCCAAGCAGACCCAAACCAGATTACATGGCGGAACCTTGCCATACACACACACACACAGCCCCCTCCCCCTCACTGGCCATTACCCACGCTCAGAGACCATGTCTTCCAATTTCATTTCAGCTCCACACATTTTCAGCCGAATTGCAAATCCCACTGGTTACTTTGCTCCTGTAAGGTCTTCCAAAGTGCATTCAGCGCCCAAAGATCCAGCCAAATGTCCATTGGTCTTTCGCTCTCTTTTCATTCTCCTCTCCTATGTGCGATACAATGGAGGCATCTTCCTGTCTGTCTCTGAGTTGTATTGAACCAGGTCACAGCATGGCCCACGTCTCAGCTCAATCCAGCCAGACACTTTTGTCACTTCTCCAATACAAGCCATTAGCTGATCTTTATKGGTCCAAAAGGGCAATACAATCCCTTCCTAGAGTCAAAGAGGGAACCAAAGCACCAAAAAGAACCTTCAAGACAAGAGGAACTAGTTGAATGTTGTTGGGTTTCTGTCATAAAAACAGACATATCTGGATCTATAATGTCTAGGCTAATAGCCTATCTCCAGCTCGGGAGTAAGATAGAACTAGTTCATTTTCTGAAAGTTTGTTGGAGATAATAAAGACGGTTCACTCTTATCAGTTGTGACTGTGGGGTTGGAGCCAATAAGATGTGTGTGTGTGCTTGTGCGTGCATGTGGGTCTGTGTGTGTGTGTGTTTTGCACACGTTTTATGCCTGCAAGCCTGCATGGCTATTGGATATTGGAATGCTCCGCCTGCCTTCACCTGGTATGGTCAAATCATCCAATACCATGTGATCCAGGTTCCTCGTTGCCTCCCATTCCTTTGTCCATGGTGATCTGTGGATGTCAAAAGTGAGTAACTTTGCTCACACACATTGCTTCCTCCATTCTGGTCTCCCCAATCCTGTCTTCTCAATTTAGTGCAAACAAATAAAAAGAGTCAAGGACAGGCTGACACTTTAGAGTATTAAGATGCACCCTGAGCATTCAACCAATGGCATTGCCCGAGACAGAATTTAAGTGAATTAAGGACCGTTCAAAAACACATTTTTCATATTACCCTCCCCTTGTACTTGTAATGTTTACGACCACAAATAACAATAGCTGTAGCGACCCCGTGTATATAAAATGTGGATATCAACTTTGCCACTCCAGCATGCTTTTGTGGCACAGGCGATGCCTAGCAGGGCCAAGGGCTAGAAGGTTGAGGGTTTGCTGACCACCATGGACAAGCTCACTCTCCCTGCCTGTTTCATTAGGCTTACACTACGATCAGAGCAGGCTGCAGACAATGATCAGCTATGGGGAAATCAGGTGTTCAACATGGATGCCATATGTATAATTACATCAAATACTGTATATGCAACACATTTTCCACCAACAGGTTTCTGTGCCAAAGTACCACACAACCAATAAACAAAACATACCGACTTCGTGCGCTTCAATATCATGGTTTGCATTTTCAACACCACAATAAATAGACTATGTCAATCTCGACCAACAGAAAATACATCCCTCTCTATCTTGTAGCCCTACCCAGTCTCGAAGGCTTGGCTTGACAATCTCCGAATGCCATTAAAATTGTTGGTGTTTTCTAACAAATGTCTCTTTCCATCAAATGGCCCCTGCACAAGTTGGATTGATTTTATTTGTCAGTAGAAAGAAAATTACATACACATACATACAGTTGAAGTCGGAAGTTTGTAAACTCGTTTTTCGACCCACTACCACAAATGTTTTGGTTAAACTATAGTTTTGCAAGTCGGTTAGGACATCTACTTTGTGCATGACACAAATAATTTTTCCAACAATTGTTTACAGAGATTATTTCACTGTATCCACATTCCAGTGGGTCAGAAGTTTACATACACTAAGTTGACTGTGCCTTAAACAGCTTGGAAATTCCAGAAAAGTATGCAATGGCTTTAGAAAGCTTCTGATAGGCTAATGACATCATTTTGAGTCAATTGGAGGTGTACCTGTGGATGTATTTCAAGGCCTACCGTCAAAGTCAGTGCTTCTTTGTTTGACATCATGGGAAAATCAAAAGAAACTCAGCCAAGACCTCAGGAAAAAAAAATTGTAGACTCCACAAGTCGTGTTCATCCTTGGGAGCAATTTCCAAACGCCTGAAGGTACCACGTTCATCTGTACAAACAATAGTACGCGAGTATAAACACCATGGGACCACGCAGCCGTCATACCGCTCAGGAAGGAGACGCATTCTGTCTCCTAAGATGAACATACTTTGCTGCGGAAAGTGCAAATCAATCCCAGAACAACAGCAAAGGACCTTGTGAAGATGCTGGAGGAAACAGGTACAAGTATCTACATCCACATTAAAATGAGTCTTTGTTGACATAACCTGAAAGGCCGCTCAGCAAGGAAGAAGCCACTGCTCCAAAACCGCCATAAAAAAGCCAGACTACGGTTTGCAACTGACATGTGGACAAAGATCATACTTTTTGGAGAAATGTCCTCTGGTCTGATGAAACCAAATAGAAGTGTTTGCCATAATGACCACCGTTATGTTTGGAGGAAAGAAGGGGAGGCTTGCGCCGAAGAACACCATCCCAACCGTGAAGAGAGGTAGCAGCAGGAGTCAGCATCATGTTGTGGCTGTGCTTTGCTGCAGGAGGGACTGGTGCACTTCACAAAATAGATGGCCTCATGAGGCAGGAAAATTTATGTGGATATATTGAAGCAACATCGAGACATCAGTCAGGAAGTTAAAGCTGTGTCGCAAATGGGTCTTCCAAATGGACAATGACCCTAAGCTACATACTCTAAAGTTGTGCAAAATGGCATAAGGACACACAAGTTAAGGTATTGGAGTGGCCATCCCAAAGCCCTAACCTCATCCTATAGAAAATGTATGCACAGAACTGAAAAGCGTTTGCGAGGAAGGAGGCCTAGAAACCTGACTCAGTTACACCAGCTCTGTCAGAGGAATGGGCCAAAATTCACCCAACTTATTGTGGAAGCTTGTGGAAGGCTACCCGAAATGTTTGACCCAAGTTAAACAATTTAAAGGCAATGCTACCAAATACTAATTGAGTGTATGTAAACTTCTGACCCACTAGGAATGTGATGAAAAAATAAAATAAATCACTCTACACTATTATTCTGACATTTCACATTCTTAAAATAAAGTGGTGATCCAAACTGACCTAAGACAGGACATTTTTACTAGGATTAAATGTCAGGAATTGTGAAAAACTGAGTTTAAATGTATTTGGCTAAGGTGTATGTAAACTTCAACTGTGTATATATACACACATACACACAGTACAAAGATCTTAAAAAGTGACCGTGATGCAAATAAACTCAGGGACTTATTTCAACTGTGGTCCCTATTTTCACATAAGTACATTACAATTACATACAATGCATTCGGGTAAGTATTCAGACCCCTTCCCTTTTTCCACATTTTGTTATGTTAGTCTTATCTTGAAATGGATTTAATAAAGCGTTCCTCAATCTACACACAATACCCCATAATGACAAATAAAAAAAACAGGTTTAGACATTTTGTAAATGTATTAAAAATAAAAAGCAGAAATACCTTATTTACATAAGTATTCAGACCCTTTGCTATGAGAATCGAATTTGAGCTCAGGTGCATCCTGTTTCCATTTATCATCATTGAGATGTTTCTACAACTTGATTGGAGTCCACCTGAGGTAAATTCAATTGACCGGACACATGATTGGAAAGGCACACCTCTCTATATAAGGTCCCACTGTTGACATTGGATGTCAGAGCAAAAACAAAGTCATGAGTCGAAGGAATTGTCCGTAGGCTCCGACACAGGATTGTGTCAAGTCACAGATCTGGGGAAGGGTACCAAAAAATCTCTGGCGGAATTGAAGGTCCCCAATAAACACTTCAGCCTTCATTCATCTCTAAATGGAATTAGTTTGAACATCACCAAAACCTCTTCCTAGAGCTGGTCGCCCGGCCAAACTGAGCACACGGGGGAGAAGGCCTTGGTCAGATGAGGTGACTAAGAACCCGATGGTCACCTGACAGAGCTCCTCTGTGGGATGGGAAAACCTTCCAGAAGGAACAACCACTCTCATGCAGCAATCACCAAAATCAGGCCTTTATTGGTAGAAGTGGGCCAAAAGGAAGCCACTCTCAGTAAAAGGACACCATGCATGCCCCGTATACCCCCCCCTTCTTGCACCCCACTTCCCCAGGTTCGCGAGTTTACCAAAAGGCACCCAAAGGACTCTCAGACCACGAAAAAGAAGATTCTCTGGTCTGATGAAACCAAGATTGAACTCTTTGACCTGAATGCCAAGTGTAACGTCTGGAGGAAACCTGGCACCATCCCTACAGTGAAGCATGGTGTTGGCAGCATCATGCTGTGGGGATATTTTTCAGCGGCTGGGACTGGGAGATCTTCAAGAAGACTCGAGGCTGTAATCGCTGCCAAGAGATGCATCAACAAAGTACTGAGTAAAGGGTCTGAATACTTATTTCAAAAATTTATACAAACCTGTTTTTGCTTTGTCATTACGGGTTATTATGTCTAGATTTGAGGGGGGGGGGGGACAATTGAAGCAATTTTAGAATAAGGCTGTAACGTAAAACATTTTTGGAAAAAGGGCTCTGAATAGTTTCCCAATGCACTGTAGATAAAGACACATTATAGAGATAGACAAAAAAAGGTTCTACTGTTCACACATTAGCCAGCTTTTGACATGCTTTTTAAAAGTGGACATGGTATTGAGTTGCTGTGGTAGTTTGTTCCACTCAACAGGGCCCGGTATATAAAAATGTGTTCTCACCAGATAGACTATTATAGTTCAAACAGTGAATATTAGAGTCTCTGACTCTGGTATTATGCTGGTGGACATCTCTAACAAATAGAAAAAGAGTTGGATAGGTTCCAGGGGGTGGAGTCGGTGATAATTCTGTGGACCAGACCGAGTTGAAATAACAACACTATTTTTTCTACAGATAGCCATCTTAGCTGCTTAAAATGAGTATGAGGGGGGGGAGTTTAAGTACAATTCTTACAAGCTTGTTTTGGCTGGTCTGTAGCGTATTCTTTAGATGTTTGGGTTTGCTGATGAACTGTGATGTGCAGGCATAAGCAAAGTGACACTGGACTATAGCAAGGTTTCCATCCAATTGGTGACAGATTTCCATGCAAAAAAATGCACATTTTCCCATCTGAGTTGTGTTTCCATCAAATTGACTAAATATGTAGTGCAGATAAAAATTACTTTAGAAGTTAAATTCCCATGGACTGAATAAAAAATAAATGGGTTTCCCTACTGACCCCCTCCATGCCCAGCAGGCACCAGAGCGTGACTCAGAACCGGAATTTWYCTAACATCCCTTATGTATATAGTGCCACAACCGTCCATCTCTTCTGCAGAGGCAGACACATAAGGGGTAATATGTGACTTATTCCCTGGAGGTGATAGAAATCACACATTTGAATGGACTGATTCCTCTAGAGAACTAAGCTACTGTTTCAGTATGGTATGGTTAGATAGAGTAACTAGTTATTGTGTGTGGTTGTTATGAAAATAATTTCCCTTTTATTCAACTGAGTCCATTGTGAGAGATCTAACGGGAATTTCCTYGTGAAGTAGGTACACTTTGTTTTATTAAAACAACTGGGTTTCCATCACATTTTCAACTCTAGGTCTACTGATGGTTTTGTCACAAAGAAATGTGTTTAGGTGTAGTGCATGTGCCCACTCTGGTCTTGGCACGTGCGCTCTAGCCAACACCTCGCAGATACAGTGCGGGTATAGCCTACACGATGAGATTATTATGGACAAAAGCGCAAAATCATTTATTTGTCAAACTGCAGCCAAGCATCGATCATCATGTCGTCAGAATAAGACCGCCCTGTGAAGTTCATCAGGATTTCATCTGTAGCCTAATAAAATGGCATGCTTTCCCCTGATATCGGGATAGTTGTTATCCGACATGTACCTTACTCACATAAAAAGGTTGGATGGAAACCTGGGTAAAGTCAAGCCGTTTTGAGGACGCTGGAATTATATTTGGGATGAAGGTGCGCATGCTTACAGGAGACATATGAAGTAGCCTAATCAGACTAAAACATTGTGACTGGTTGYGTCTATGCCCCCCCACCCCCYCCAAACTGTCCCTTAGCTAATGAATATCTGACATCATCCAAACTGGCCATCATCAATAACCCTGTGACTGTCACCTGAAAGATGTCCAAGGCGACCCAAAGCTAGAGCCATGGTCCCACTCTCAATCGTACTTTCCATTTAAAATTAAAGGCCATCATTCAGTTCCATAAACAAAGCAGACAGACAGGGTACAGGAGGGCTGCCAAGCCTTTAGAGGAGAGAGAGAAATCATTTTGTTCCAACAGCCAGAGGARAAATATTTTAACCCAACTGACATCCAGACATTGGTTAAAATATGAATTTGAGAGGAAAGTGGGGTGAGGGAAGTTTTTCTTAGTTTCTGTCCAAAGTCTAGCAATGAGGCCCTTTATCTACTTCCYCAGAGTCAGATGAACTTGTGGATACCATTTTATGAGTTCATTTTAGGTTGACCATGCCYKACTATTTCTCAATGCWTACCCTCCCCTACTCCCTAAYAGACTGTTGTTTGAGGGAGTTTGTTTGTTTTGGGCTGAAACAGAGCACAACCTCAGGGATAGGAAACCCACGTTGTGTTCTCCAAATACCAAAATGTCAATAAACATGTTTAATTATAAATCTGCAAATCTAATCCAGAGTCAAGGAAAGCTTGCTGGACCAGTGCTCCCTTAAGAGATAAATAACGGATACTTAAATATATATTTTGTATGTCKCTGCGTCCAGTATGAAGGAAGTTACAGGTAGTTTTGCAAGCCAGTCATTATGCTAACGCTACTTAGCAATTCCGCTAACTCTAGTTGTCAACTTCCTTCGAACTGCACACAGAGACATAAGAAAAAAAACGTCCACAAAACTTTTGGATTGATAATAGTGGCTGTCATTAAGTCAGCCAATTGGTGACAGTTRTGTTGATAAGAGGAGTGGCAGTCGCACAGAGACGAGATGGAGAGGAAGATCTGACACCCAAGGACRCTGTCAGAGTCAGTTACACACCGACAGGGAGAGAAAACACCAGGAGAGAGGGGGAAAGGGGAGAGAGGAAAGAGACAGGGAGAGGGGACAGACACCTTGACAGGTATCCAGGAAAAAAAGGGAAAGAAAGGAACAAGCAAGAGAGAGGTGTGAGAAAAGGGGAGATTGGGCCCCGCTATGCACCCTAACATGTCATGGTACCACTGGTCCCTGTGGTGCCCCCCTGCCCTCCTCTTCAAATCAGAGAGGTAATGAGGCCTTAAGCTCTGACACCTGTGCTCCTATCACTGATTAGACACTGAACAAGCACTGAGAAAACCAGACACCACAGATTACCATAAGCACAGCCAGACACCATACGAGTGATGTTCCCCTGTACAACAGGGAACCACACAATAACTACAGTATCACAGAGACAACCAGCCAAACACAACAAATCAGATGTACAGTTGAAGTCGGAAGTTTACATACATCTGAGACAAATACATTTAAACTCAGTTTTTCACAATAACTGACATTTAATCCCAGTGAAAATTCCCTGTTTTAGGTCAGTTAGGATCACCACTTTATTTTTAGAATGGAAAATGTCAGAATAATAGTAGAGAGTGATCTGTAATCTGTATGTAAACAATTGTTGAAAAAATGACTTGTGTCATGCAAAGTATATGTCCTAACCGACTTGCCAAAACTATAGTTTGTTAACAAGAAATTTGTGGAGTGGTTGAAAAACGAGTTTTAATGAGTGTATGCAAACTTCCGACTTCAACTGTATGTACCATGTACGGAAATAGCAAGATAATGYAATATCTGAACAATTCATACATTCTAACTCATACAGAGGTAGAACCAATCACTGAATTGGGAATACAGTGCTAGTACAATGAAATACTTTACGGAACGGTTAGGTTTCGTACATTTTTATTTACTGTTATTTACTGCTGCTCTTTAATTATTTGTTATTCTTATCTCTTACTTTTTTTTTGGGGGGTGGGGGGGGTATTATTTTCTTAAAACTGCATTGTTGGTTAAGGGCTTGTAAGTAAGCATTTCACGGTAAGGTCTACACCTGTTGTATTCAGCGTACCCGACAAATAACATTTGATGTGATTTTAGGTGCGCTTTATTACACCAAGCCAAGAATCAATTTCCCCGGGACAATCCGACGGGTACTGAGAAAACCAGCCCTTTATTCATATTGACTGGACTCTGGTCCACACAGAAATGTACTGTGTCATGACGACAGTAAATAGGCATAGCCCAACCTAACCAGAGCAGAGCCATCCACCTACAGTAGCCTACAGTACCCACATGTAAACATGATATCAGATGACTGCGGGCAGGGAGGGAAGAGAGAGAGTTATCTGTACTAACAGTCTGGGCCTCCATTGGAGCTCTGGGCAGAGAGAGAAAAAATTAAGTTAGAATGAGAGAGAGAGACTCTTCTCCCGTGTGTGTGCCTGCCTGCCTGCTTGGGTGTACTTGTGTTTGAGAGCAGATACCAGAGAGCAGGTACCTCACCTCCTCTCTGGGGTGTGATGAGTGTGAAGGCATTCCCTACTGACCCCCTCCATGCCCAGCAGGCACCAGAGCGTGACTCAGAACCGGAATTTACCTAACATCCCTTATGTATATAGTGCCACAACCCTCCATCTCTTCTGCAGAGGCAGACACATAAGGGGTAATATGTGACTTATTCCCTGGAGGTGATAGAAATCACACATTTGAATGGACTGATTCCTCTAGAGAATTAAGCTACTGGTTCAGAATGGTATGGTCCGATAGAGTAACTAGTTATTGTGTGTGGTTGTTATAAMATTAATTTCCCTTTTATTCAATTGAGTCCATTGTGAGAGATCTAACGGGAATTTCCTTGTGAAGTAGGTACACTTTGTTTCAATATGACATGTGTTATCTAGGCTGTATCACATCCTGCCGTGATTGTGAGTCCCATAGGGCAGTGCACAACTGGCCCAGGGTCTTCCGGGTTTGGCCGGGGTAGGCAGTCATTGTAAATAAKAWTTTTTTCTTAACTGACTTGCCTAGTTAAATAAAAGGTCAAATAAAAATTWATTGAGTGGTTAGAAAGTCTCACTTTGTGTATCGTCTTTCCTTTAATACCAGTTCATTAAATAACGAGTGACAGTCCAGTGACAACACTATGATTCCCATCCCAGTGAGGCCAGCATTCCCCCAGTTGAACAATTCTAAAAGGACCCATTAAATATATAAGGTTGGGCGAGGACGGGGGAGCCGTTACGCAACAGGAAGGCACGTCTCCAGAGAAAGAGGGTGGTTTGAAACGGGCTAGTGATACACCCTCAACCCGCGATATCTAGCCTACCCTTCTATTCCAGCTCACAGACACGTCTGACTGTCGCTGCACTTAGAATAGGCTACATCAAATCACTGACCTACTCCTGGCATATAGTTTACCTTTCGTCAAATGTCAATGTATTTGTGTGCTTCTGATCAGTTCGGGGAGTGACAGCCCACAACAAACCACGAGTCAGAACAAAAGTGTCAAATTATTCGGTGAGAACAATCTTCTAACATATGKCAGTGTAGCAAGATAGGGAATGTTGGTTTCGTTGTTTATGCCTATTCAAGGCTGTTGATGTCCATTGACAGTCCTCCAACAGGAATAATGCCAGGTTACTGCCTATTAAATACCTGATAGACTATAGTTYTAAAGTTGATTGTAAACTTACCACCCAAAACTAAAACAAAGGAGAAATTTGAACACCGCACTCTTATCTAGATGTAGCCTAAAGTAATTATCAACAGTGCCGTTGGTTGAACAACATTGACTTCTTCAAAATGTTACTGCAACCAGAACGGCAGATAAAAGCCCGAATATTTGCCCATATCATATCCTGCTTCCGTGACAGTCATACCAACCCCCGAAAAAAATGGGTCACACTGAAGCCATTCTCTTACCTGCAAGACACTGTGATTTCAACTTTGGTGGCAGGGATGGAAGCATTGAGCGGGTCGAAATCTCCTATTGACGCCATGTTGCGAAGCTATTGCAATTGTTCAAGATGGAAAATATTTTTGTCCAACCCCTTTTAGCAGTAGCAATCGGACAAACTACACCTCCTTTAGTGAAAAGAGAACGAATGCATGTGAACCGAACGAAGATGAATGCTCCGAATAGGCTACTAGCGGTGGAGTGATGTCTATGGGTGGTGATAAGAGACATATATAAGCCTAGGCAACCGTACCACCTGACATGACATGAAGCCTTACTAACGTCTGCGTGACGCCTGTGTCCCATGTTAATGAAAGTAATAATGTGCATAGTTTATATTTATATTAATTAAATCTCAACCATAAATGTTAGAAACTTACCATTTTTCCCATGCAAGAAGATATTCTGACGTAGCCACCTTGAACTATAATGTAGCCTACGCTTGTGTATTTCCTGTTATCGCTAATGGCCTAGAAAAGATGATGTCCAATCTATAGGTAATCTGTCTTTCCCCCAACACCTCATGGCATGGTATGTTATTTTATCTCACTGTATGCAGATCTAAATGTTGTTAGCCAATCCCAGACTGTGTTGTTACCAGTTCTATCAAGTATAAATGTAAAATGGTTAAGTTTAGTGTTCGTTTCGGGTTTATCGTCAGAACGTCCCAAGGAATCTGGATAGCAGTGACCATTCATAGAGTGAGAGACGGGCACGGTATTTGAAAGGTCGGCGACGACACAGACATTTTAAAAAATTACAAGCGGCAGAAGCGGTTTTCGAGTGTCTGCCCAAGATAGTTTCCTTAGAGATGATGAAAAGAACTACCAAGATGTCCTTGATCCAATTGAGGAGTAAGTAGGCTATATTTAAGTTGTGATATCGTTAGGAAATATTTAGGCCTACTATGTTTTTAAGTCCAATTTGATTTATTTGAAAATAATTTATTTTTGTTGATAACGAGTTGATGACGTATTATCGAAAGCACGTAGGCAATATTATTTACTGTGTTGATAGGGGAGTAGGCTAGTGTACATTTGACTTGAAAAAGACACAAACACATAATCTAATCAAAGTAATCAAAGCAAAATTATTGCACCTATTGAAATGTAATGCGTTTTTAGTGTGTATTCTGTTGCATTAAAAATGTCACTGTTGCCTATTAGATCAAATTCAGTGTGCACACGTCTGATTTGACTTGATCCATGTTCAGGTGAGGCCATTCCATGTCTTTATTGCTTTGTATGAGAAGGCAGTTTGGTAGAAGGTGGTGGACCATTTGAGGATGGTACAGTCACCCCCGGAGGAGGTTCTTGGGACACTGCTATTTAAGTCTGAGCAGAGGTTGACGAAAACGTTCAAAGGTAGTGTTGCTATATTGCGTTTTATTTTGAATACCAGCAGATGTTGGAGTAGAAAATGAAATGTGGTAAACTGAACAGGTTGAACGTGTTGTGTACACTCTTAGAAAAAGCGGTTCCAAACTGTTATACGGCAGTCCCCATAGGAGAACCCTTTAAAGAACCATTTTTGGTTCGAGTAACAACCCTTTTTGGTTCCATGTAGAACCATCTGTGGAATGGAACACAAAMGGGTTCTACCTAGGCACCAAAGGGGTTCTACCTGGAATCAAAAAGGGTTCTTCAAAGGGTTCTCCTATGGGGACAGCGGAAGAATCCTTTTAGGATCTAGATAGCACATTTTTTCCTGAGTGTAGGCCTATATTGCTGTGGTTTTCTGTAAAAAGAAATGCAACAAGCCCTGTGCGTCTCTGGAGGATCTAGCAAGATAGCGAATCATTGCATCACCGAATCAGTATGACTATAATGAACATTTCTACTTAGCACCGTTATTCAATTATTAAGAGACTTGATACAAATACCTAATCCTGGCAACCAATGTTCTAGCATTAATKAAATGAGGCAAGCAGATCAGAGATGTCAAGGTAATATCTAAGAGTATGCTACAGTACGTGTATAGTGTAAATAACAACTACCAATAGACCTTCTACATTTTAAGCATTTGGTCAATCAAATAATTACTCTGTAAAACGAAGAATGCAGTTACTCTATTTAACTAATAGGATGAAAGAATTGACACTCAAACAATTAGTGTACATGAAATACATTATACATTACAGAATATACAGAGTATATGACTATCACCAATAGGCTAAAACAACATGGTAACACGTGTCTTCAGTTCAGAATGGTCTCTAAGAGAAAACACGATGTGTGTCTGATACACATATGAGCTTGGTAGCAAGTTCTCAAAGTATGAACAAATTCACTGTCCTTTTAACCAAACTCAAGTAGAAACTCACGCCTAACCTGAATTAACATTTCTTTGAACTTTGCTAGTTATAACAAAAGACAGGAAAACACAGCCAGATTTGAATCTAATCAACTCAATGTAAATGATAGGAGCGCATCCTTGTGTCACTCCCTCTTTGAACTATCGGCTGCCTAACGAACAAAATATCAATGGTTATGTATTTAAATCTAAAATATTGCTAGATTGGTTTTCACAGCTGTTTCATAAGGTGTTCGTTATTGTAAATTGTAACGTATCCCTTGATGGTATTTGTTAGTTCAACATTATTAATTATATTATAAGACATACAATTGATATATGTTCAACCACAAGGATGTATTTATTTTAATCATCAATAGAGAACTAATATTATTTCAGTGTAAATAAGGGAATGCCTGTTTAAAATGAAAACATGCCAGCCAGACAAGCCAGTGTATAAATCAAGTGTATTTGCATATGAATGGAGTTGAAATTAGCTCACTTTGATCTGTAAGGTAAGTAACATTAATGTGTATRTGAGTGTCTGATGCCTGTTTATTCATAAAAAGCAGAAGATGGTAAATAACATTAATCGCAATGGTTAGTGTCAGTGACACGTTACGCGACGTGAACATGACGTGAGCACGACGTGAACACGACGTCTACATGGCGTGTACGTGTCACGTGAACACGTCGGCAGTTTTACGCCTTAGAAACAAACTTGTCTCCATCGACAGTCCATGTTAATTCATGGCGGTATTTTATGGCGGTAGGAAGACACTACGTGACTAGGTGAGAGGTATCAGTAGCTTCACGAGGCTTAATTATGGCAGGAATCACCCCCCATAGATGTTACTTCATAGGCTAACAGTAAGCGTCACCTACATGCGCTGGGAGCTGGAATGTGCGCCTTGCACAAAATAATTTCACAGATGCCCATCTGATAAGTAGGCTACAATCATAACAGACATTCATAAGAGACCTACAGTAAGGACACTTGAAACAAGTCATCAAATAGGAGTTAGGCTAACCCTGACCATGTCATGACTTATAATAACATAGATGATTATAATAGAGCCTGTGTGTAATAGGTCTTAAAGCCTCCCCCTACAAATAAGGCTCACACACAGACCCTTCGCTAGCTGGTGAGAGAAACCATTACCACACCTTTAGGCAACCAGCCAGYACTCATCAAAGAGTTACTGTAAGTGATGCCCAAATAGATCATTTGAAATATGTACACTCACATGCTGACCACACCGCTCGCGTTGCAAAATAAATGTACACATACATGTTATTCAATCATTGCACCCAGACTACTCGCATGAGCCAACGAGCRTCTGCGTTGCCAAGTGCAAAAATAGAAGTCAGTTCTATTTGTGACGCTGAACGCGGTGCAAGTCCTGCCTCTCCCATCTCCTCATTGGTTTATAGAAGCAGATACCCACGTGCCATCTCCTCATTGGTTATAAGCTCGTGGGTGATTGAAAGATGAACTGAGGTCAGTCGGTAGTGGTAATACACCTATGAAAGTTAGATGCCAATCGTCATATAAAGTCCAAAGGAAAAAAGCCTGTAAGGAGAAGAGATGACTAGAAACTATTCGGTTGACCATTTTATGTATGGATTAATTGTCGGAGTAGAGGACCTTGTGCATTTCAGGTAAAATAACAACTCAACGTTTATATCCCAGGACAAATTAGCTAGCAACAGCAAGCTAGCTAAATATGACAACTTTGCTAGCAACTGCAAGCTAGCTAGCTAAATTGCCATAAATGTTTAATGCTTTAATATAATTGGTTCAGAGTTTGTTTTGATATTTCAACCTGTGTGTCGTGATCGCTTTTGGTGTGGGGGGACAAAATCAATTTGCGCACGATGGCGCGCGTCCGGTTTGGTCATGGTGTCACATGCACGCACACACAAAACACACACTCATGACGCAAATGCGCACATGCATGGACGCACAACACATGAAACCACACACACACACACACAGAGAGAGAATGAGAGAGACAGAGACACACAGAGTATACACTAGTGTATAAACATATGCATAAAACATGAAACAGCATCCATTTTCACTCATAGGCGTGAGGATTCCGGGTGAAAGTAACACAACAGCCTATTTAATGCATGACCCCACTGGTTAGGAGAAAAATAATTCCATGTGGAAATCCATGCCTCTGTATCCTCTRATGTTTTATACAGAAGGCCTATTTCACTCTATTTAGTGGTGTTTATRTATGGCAACATACCTGCACTCTCGGGACCAGAAGTAATATACCCCCACTTGTATTGAGTGCCCTCCTACACATCCCTACAGAGCTGATTGAATATAATAAAACAGCCTCTCTATAAAACAGCCTATAATATCAGCTGCCCACTCAGCTGTAACAGGTCAATGTGTTAAAGATAGTGAGCCCACTGCAAGGTATATGGACAATTCCACGGTAACGGAATTACAGACTCGTTTAAAAAAWAAAMWTTATGCCAAACAAAAAACATTGATTTCAAAGTTTAACAAAACACACAACTTTATGCACAAGGACTACTTTTAACCATTTCCACTGAAAAATGTACATCAACTAATTTAGTGGAAGAACTGTGCAGATGGAAACTTTGGTAACGGAATTACGGTAAAATCTCCCTCAGGTTTTGATGTGACCACGTTTTCCAAAAGTTATGACAGCTTGAGTTTGAAAAAATGGTTTTGGTTATTGAACTACAGTAAGTGAACTGTATTTACACCCGGTAGCGGAATTACGGTAACATAATTAAATCATTGGTCCCTGATCTGATCTGTWCTACATAGAAATGCATAATTATGGATATGATTGTCATTCTCCTCATGTTTTACAAGTTTGAACATCACAGTGCAGCACAGCAGAGCACAGTAGAGTACATTGGAGTACAATACAGCAGAGCACAGTAGAGTACATTGGAGTACAATACAGCAGAGCACAGTAGAGTCATTGCAGTACAATACAGCAGAGCACACGTAGAGTATCATTGGAGTACAATACAGCAGAGCACAGTAGAGTACATTGCAGTACAATACAGCAGAGCACAGTAGTACATTGCAGTAACAATACAGCAGAGCACAGTAGAGTACATTGCAGTACAATACAGCAGGGTAGAGTAGAGTACAGTAGAGTTCAAATCAAATCAAATGTTATTTGTCACATACACATGGTTAGCAGATGTTAATGCGAGTGTAGCGAAATGCTTGTGCTTCTAGTCCGACAATGCAGTAATAACCAACAAGTAATCTAACCTAAGAATTCCACAACTACTCTTACACACAAGTGTAAAGGGATAAAGAATATGTACATAAATATATATGAATGAGTGATGGTACACTCATTCTTGCATAGGCAAGATGCAGTAGATGGTATAGTGTACAGTATATACATATGAGATGAGTAATGTAGGGTATGTAAACATAAAGTGGCATAGTTTAAAGTGGCTAGTGATACATGTATTACATAAAGATGGCAAGATGCAGTGGATGATATACAGTACAGTATATACATATACATATGAGATGAGTAATGTAGGGTATGTAAACATTATATTAAGTGGCATTGTTTAAAGTGGCTAGTGATACATTTTACATAAATTTCCATCATTTCCCATTATTAAAGTGGCTGGAGTTGAGTCAGTATGTTGGCAGCGGCCACTAAATGTTAGTGGTGGCTGTTTAACAGTCTGATGGCCTTGAGATAGAAGCTGTTTTCAGTCTCTTGGTCCCTGCTTTGATGCACCTGTACTGACTCGCCTTCTGGATGATAGCGGGGTGAACAGGCAGTGGCTCGGGTGGTTTTGTCCTTGATGATCTTTATGGCCTTCCTGTGACATCGGGTGGTTTAGGTGTCCTGGAGGGCAGGTAGTTTGCCCCGGTGATGCGTGTGCAGCACTCACTACCCTCTGGAGAGCCTTACGGTTGTGGGCGAAGCAGTTGCCGTACCAGGCGGTATACAGCCCGACAGGATGCTCTCGATTGTGCATCTGTGAAAGTTTGTGAGTGCTTTTGGTGACAAGCCGAATTTCTTCAGCTCCTGAGGTTGAAGAGGCGCTGCTGGCCTTCTTCACAAACGCTGTCTGTGTGGGTGGACCAATTCAGTTTGTCCGTGATGTGTACACCGAGGAACTTAAAACTTACTACCCTCTCCACTACTGTCCCATCGATGTGGATAGGGGGGTGCTCCTCTGCTGTTTCTGAAGTCCACAATCATCTCTTTGTTTTGTTGACGTTGAGTGTGAGGTTTTTCCTGACACCACACTCCGAGGGCTCACCTCCCCTGTAGGCCGTCTCGTCGTTGTTGGTATCAGCCTACCACTGTAGTGTCGTCCACAAACTTGATGATTGAGTTGGAGGCGTGCATGCCACGCAGTCGTGGGTGAACAGGGAGTACAGGAGAGGGCTCAGAACGCATCCTTGTGGGGCCCCAGTGTTGAGGATCAGCGGGGGTGAGATGTTATTACCTACCCTCACCACCTGGGGCGGCCCGTCAGGAAGTCCAGGACCCAGTTGCACAGGGCGGGGTCGAGACCAGGGTCTCGACTTGATGACGAGTTTGGAGGGTACTATAGTGTTAATGCTGAGCTGTAGTCGATGAAGCATTCTCACATAGGTATTCCTCTTGTCCAGATGGGTTAGGGCAGTGTGCAGTGTGGTTGCGATTGCGTCGTCTGTGGCCTATTGGGTCGGTAAGCAAATTGGAGTGGGTCTAGGGTGTCAGGTAGGGTGGAGGTGATATGGTCCTTGACTAGTCTCTCAAAGCACTTCATGATGACGGAAGTGAGTGCTACGGGGCGGTAGTCGTTTAGCTCAGTTACCTTAGCTTTTCTTGGGAACAGGAACAATGGTGGCCCTCTTGAAGCATGTGGGAACAGCAGACTGGGATAAGGATTGATTGAATATGTCCTTAAACACACCAGCCAGCTGGTCTGCGCACGCTCTGAGGACGCGGCTGGGAATGCCGTCTGGGCCTGCAGCCTTGCGAGGGTTAACACGTTTAAATGTTTTACTCACCTCGGCTGCAGTGAAGGAGAGCCCGCAGGTTATGGTAGCGGGCCGTGTCAGTGGCACTGTATTGTCCTCAAAGCGAGCAAAAAAGTTATTTAGTCTGTCTGGGAGCAAGACATCCTGGTCCGCGACGGGGCTGGTTTTCTTTTTGTAATCTGTGATTGACTGTAGACCCTGCCACATACCTCTTGTGTCTGAGCTGTTGAATTGCGACTCTACTTTGTCTCTATACTGGGACTTAGCTTGTTTGATTGCCTTGCGGAGGGAATAGCTACACTGTTTGTATTCGGTCATGTTTCCGGTCACCTTGCCCTGGTTAAAAGCAGTGGTTCGCGCTTTCAGTTTCACGCAAATGCTGCCATCAATCCACGGTTTCTGGTTTGGGAATGTTTTAATCGTTGCTGTGGGTACTACATCGTCAATGCACTTTCTAATGAACTCGCTCACCGAGTTCTATAGTATACTCTACTTTTCTTTACTGTATTGGACAGTACTCTACTGTGCTCGACTCACTGTACTGAACTGTATTGTATTGTACCTTACTGAACTGTACTCTACTTACTGTAATGTATGCTGTACTGTACTGTGCTATCCAAACTTGTGAAACACATGTCTATAATAGGTTCAGATTTGGTCCAGTCATGTCCGTCTGTGGACAGTGACATCAATGCCAGGGTGGACTGATCAAATTTCAACTACTTTTTAACGTCTATGGATGTTCAGTGTTGGTCAGTGCTCAGCAGGTGAGGATGCTGGTTAAAGTAAATGGAAAGAGAGGGGACTCATGGGTAGGTGTCAGTAAGAGCTAGAAGAGGTGACATTGACTGGACAGTACTTGGGGCGGCAGGTAGCCTAGTGGTTAGAGTGTTGGGTCAGTAACCGAAAGGTTTCTGGATCGAATCCCCGAGCTGACAAGGTAAACATCTGTCGTTCTGCCCCTGAACAAGGCAGTTAAGCCACTGTTCCCCGGTAGGCCGTCATTTGTTCTTGCCCAGTTAAATTTGAGAGAGAAAAAAATATMAATTATGAGCTGAACATGACAGTGGAAGGGAGGTCAATAGCAGGAGACACTATGAGCTGAACATGACAGTTGAAGGGAGATCAATAGCGGCTGACCCAACTGTGGTTTTTGACTATTATGATTTCCCACTGTAGCGAATTCAGCTTCAGTCATTTCGTTAGTGATTTTTTGGGTAATTCCGTTACCAATTTAATAACCCGAATGACGAGTTTTAATAACTTAATAATTCATAAACAAAATTGATATCAGTAAAATCACTTWAATTAATCGGTAAGTCTACCATTGCTTGTTACGTCTGAACTTTCATTATCCTCCCTTCTCATGAGGGAGAGAAATTAGAAAATATATTCAAGATAAGTATGAGGGTTTTTGGTAATGGAATTACAAGGCACAAGACAATATTTCTTAAACTTACATAAGGTAAACAATTTCTCCAGTACTAAATATAAGGGTTGATATTAGTTGGCAGGGGTCTATACATCGACATTATTGTGTTTTGTTGTATTTCTAATACCGTTTAAGACTGTTTCTGGTAGGTGTTTTCTAAGACCCCTTTTCCATCTGTTTATCCAGAAATCAAAGCCTTTAATTATGCCACATTTTTAAGATGGAAAATGGTTGAAAAATGTATCTATGCCTTCATTTCCCCAAAACATAGACTCTTTCATTTGACACCCAATTTGGTATTCTTCTATGAACTTCACATATTGGTGCTCATGGGTCCTTTTCGATGGAAATGCCCTTATGTAAGAAATAAAATGCACCTTCTCATAACCCATGATCTGTGTACTGAGGGGAAGAATATCTCCCTGACATTTCTTCCCCTATTCTTCTTGTCCCTCGCTCCATCCCCCCACCATCCTCTTGATCCTCCCCCAGCAGATGCCAGGAAATTCACTCTGGCTGTGTCCGAAATGGAACATTATTCCCTGTATGTGAGCATTGTTATATGTGGTATTGACCTTCTCACTGTTTCTCAGTCTAATCAAGCTATCTTACTCCCTCTCTTGGTCAACCCTTTATTCCAAAGCCAAATTACACGACCTGTGACTCAACAGGGAAATAAAGAGTATTGTAGAAATATCTACAGACACTGAAGAGGTGATTCAAGCAATGATTCACAGGGTCAATATGATCACACACACACACACACACACACCAAGAGAGATTGGATGAATGTAGCCAGTCACATAATCCCTATGACAGAATCCCCCTGTCAAACCCATATAGGTTGAGCTAAAAATAGCCCCAGACAGAAACTCTTATCCCACGTAGCTGTTACTGAGGTCGGTCTGTACATTGATTTACTATGAAACTGTAAGAGTACCGTCTGGGTCCTGGTGTTATCTTGGGACAAAGAATGTTAGATATCTGAGAAACAGAGAACAGACCAAGAAACCTTATCAGAATATGCTGACAGTGCATTAAGAATCCTGGTTGTTTCTAGAACTCTGATGTTCAGCGTTTTAGAATGGAAATAATCGTTGATAGAGAAATAATGCGTTGATGAGACCAATAAACGATGTCAGATTGTGCTGACAGTGCAGTAGGAATCCTGGTTGTTTTAGGAACACCGACTTAACTCAATATGGCTGGACCACATTGTATTAAATATACAGTAGCTTGTGGTGTGTGGAACAGTGTTAAGACATGGAAATAGTCCGTGGTACAGTTCTGTTCTTATTGTACACAGGAAACTCTGATGCTCCAATTGTTGTACGTTAAATACTGATTCATTCCCATCACTTCTCTTCTTCAGGGGATGTATGGAACTAAGTAAAGGAACACGATGATTCCACCTGCAGTGCTATCAAAAGGGAGAAAGAAGCTAATGGAAAAAATAAGGATGGCATCGTAGTTCACCCTCAATAAATGTATACAATGTTGGTCACCTGTGTGCCTACGTGACCAGTGACCCATGATGAGCCCACATATGTTGGGTCAAGGGTCGCTGGTCACATGCATACTGTAGGTAGGCACACAGGTGACATGCAGGAAGTGGGAATTCACAGGTATGGAGAGCATATTGTATAGTTCTTACCATGCTCACYGTTTGTACCTTGGAACTATGATATTTGCCTATGGTCTGCCTTTATGGAATTCTTGCAATGTTTTMATCTTTGCTGCGAACAAATGAGCAAAAGACCCAACCAAATATATCCGTTTAGAAAGCAGGTTGCTTTGCATGCGTTTATGAACATTTGCAATCCCACCTAGGCTGTCAGGAATTTACTACAAAAGTAAGAACACCTGTCAAGGAGATAGAATCGTTTTCCTGCAACAAATTAAAAACTGCTACGGACTGAATACCTACCGAAGAACAGGAGGAAGGAAAACAAATCTCCCGCACCAAAGTTAGTGAAACTCTGTTTTGAAACCGTGTCATGTTTCCTAATGTGATACTGTATTATACTGCCACCAATCGGTGGCAGCAGGGCAACACACATCTCCASGTTGAAAGATATAACAGTCCATGTTATTTTTGACAGATAATTTATTTCCACACCTCATCTGACATTAGAATCACTAGAAAGTCGGAATTTGTGCACAAGATGTCCACGAGGAAGAGAGACGGATTCTTATTTCCATAAAGATGTGGTCATATCACCCCTATGTCATCCCAATCTAGGGATCCTGGGCTAGTCCACACAGATTAGGTTGTGATACTGTACTATCTACAGTATAAGATTGACAGGCACTGATAATAACACACACGTCTAGAGTTTTGTTATATTCTGTTCAGCTCGTTCCTGAATCAGATTTGGGGAAGGGCGTACGTGGGCACAGGAAAACTAACTCAGATATTTTTTACTACTAGGTATTAATGCACTGCAAATCCGTGTATACAACCAATAAACTGAGGTGATTTAAGAAAGGGCATACGCCTGTGCACAGGTAACCTCACTTTACTTGGGCTCTGAAATGATTGAAGAAGGCCATTGGATACAACATGAAATGGAAGATCAGAACTTCGGAGGTTTCAAAGCCACCATGAAAACACACATAAATGCAAACATTTTGACAGGCCATTTTTGTAGTTTGAGGTTTGAATGTACTTGTACGATACGAAGAGAGTAAGACCACCGCAGAGGTACCGTACTGTACACAGGCAAGTAAAACGGAATGCGTTGGCTCAAGGTACTCAGCACAGCCCGTTGACTATCACAGAGAAGGTTGGTCATTTGGTCGCACACAATCTGCATGAAAAAAGCAACACTTGAATTCGGGTTGAGATGAACCTCCACAATCGCATTTGTGGTATGATGACGACACACCCTCCTTGAACTTTGTTTCTGTAGCAGAGATCAGCTACACCGTCCCACACCACTAGTTCACTGTGGCTATTCCCCCTGAGACATCCCTATTCCCACTGAGAACATCCCTAATTCCCACTGAGACATCCCTATTCCCCACTGAGACACATCCCTATTCCCCACTGAGACATCCCTATTCCCCACTGAGACATCCCTATTCCCCACTGAGACATCCCTATTCCCACTGAGACATCCCTATTCCCCACTGAGACATCCCCTATTCCCACTGAGACATCCCTATTCCCCACTGATACATCCCTATTTCCCCCACTGAGACATCCCTATTCCCCACTGAGACATCCCTATTCCCTCCACTGAGACATCCTATTCCCACTGAGACATCCCTATCCCACTGAGACAATCCCTATTCCCCACTGAGACATCCCTATTCCCCCTGAGACATCCTATTCCCCCACTGAGACATCCCTATTTCCCCACTGATGACATCCTATTCCCCCATGAGACATCCCTATTCCCCACTGAGACATCCTATTCCCACTGGAATCCCTATTCCCCCACTGAGACATCCCTATTCCCCACTGAGACATCCCTATTCCCCCACTGGAGAATCCTATTCCCCCACTGAGACATCCCTATTCCCCCACTGAGACATCCCTATTCCCCCACTGAGACTATATGAGTCTCCCATAGGGTTAGGCAGTAGGAGCTGAAGTAAGACCAACCTCCATAGGGCCTTATTTAGAAGACACACCCCCCCTCCTGACACAGAGAGATGATTCCACGCACTGTAGCGGAAGTGTGACCCGCTTGGAGGTCCTCCATCCATGGATCATTGTGCAGAGCAGCAGTAAATAGTTTGAGTAGTAGATCCAGCAGGCAGCAATAGATCCCTAGCGCTGTAGTAGATCCAGAGTGATCTAGTAGGTCCACAGCGCCGTGTCGAGTCACAGTCCGGAGGTCTCCTTCTCAGTGTCAATGGATCCCTTCCTCCAAAGAACCCTTTGCTTGCCAAATCTTCACTGTCCGGTCACTGTCACACAAGAGAGAACATGACATCGCTGGATCAACATGCGCATCAGAGGTTTGATTATCTCTCTCTTAGGTTAAACTTTGTTATTATAGTAACAGTGGGTTGATTTACTCAGAGGGTTAGGGTCAGGTTATGATCTGGATCATGGTCAAAGGTAGGAGATATATTCTCTGAAGGTAGGGGTTATGGTCAGGTTTGCCTGACATCAAGGGTCATGTTAGGGTTAGGCGTTAAACTCACTCGGAGGCAGTGAATAGCTGGCTGCTGTTGGTAGCCAGTCCGTTCACAGGGCTGTCGTGTCCCCTCAGGTCCCCGAGCGGTGCCAGGGTATCAGCGTGCCACAGCTTCAGCAGACCTCCCCKGTCTGCACTCAGCACTACCGGGCACCCTGGCATCACACCCAGCGCACTTACCCAGTCAGAGTGGGCACTCGCCACCTGCTGTGGRGGAAGCAAGTACGTACTAGGTCAAAACAGGGCTACAAACTGTTGACAATTCCTTGGGACAATACATTTTGTTTACTACCGCTACTGGTCTTGCAATGATGAAAATGTTGCAGCTAGCAAAAACAATTCAACAGAACAAGACTTGATGCTTACAAAGCAACATTGCAATGTGAAAATCACAGCYATCAGCTCATTGTATGTTTTTGAGAGCCTTGTCTTCTTTCAGGTACTAGCAGTACAGTATATACAGCTAGTGTCCAGTAGGTCTCACCTGTACTAGTCGTTTCCGGGACAGGTCCCACTTCTTGATGCAGTAGTCTCTGGAGCTGCTGTAGAGGCTGTCCCCCTGAACAGCCAGAGAGACTATACCCTCCTGGTGTGGCGGATCAAAGTTGTGRCAGGACACAATGCTGCCCTGGACACCCTCAGTCACCTCAAACATCTTCAGGGTGTGGTCCTTGGACCCCGTTAGGACCATGTCTTGACCGTTGCTCAACTGGTCGACGGTCAGACACAAGACCGGRCCCAGGTGACCCGTCAGCTTCCCAGTAGACACAAACCTAGAGCATAAGGTCAGGGTTCAAGGGTCAGGAARAGTTCAGATCTAGGAGTCTCCGGTACAACTAAAGATCATACTTGGGAGAAATGATTCCGCATTCACTGTCTATCTTTACTTCACTCTACATTCAGCACCTGTGCCTGTTTTCGTGTACACAATTCCTCTCCTTTTATCTTCATTTTGTGCCACCTCCAGTCCTTACTTAAACTCAACAAGATKTTCAACTACTCTTCATTCTTACTTCCTGAGGTCCCACATGCGGACTGAGTTGCCAGAGGCGGAGTAGAGGTAGGATCCCGTGGGGTTCAGAGAAATCTGGTTGATCTGGTTCTCTCCYGGAGGGATGGACAGGGACCTGAGAGACACACAGCTGTCCCCTGTACTCACCTGGCCCGACGACCTGCGACACACACACACACACACACGCAGTCAATACCATGTCAATGGGAATGACATTGTGTAAAAGTACTTTTTTCAAGTAGCAAATTAAGAATCTGAAGTTCCCTGGGCTGTGTTGGAATGTGCTAGAATCTCCTAGAACGTGTTTAAAAAGGAACTGGCAAGCTCAACTCCAACTTTTGACRTAACAAAGGTCTTYGGTTTATTACTAGAGGTGTATACAAATACTCTTGGTGTCTGTATATATATTTACTCACGTGAGTGTGCGTATGCACTTGGCGGAGTCTCGGATGTCCCAGACCTTGATGTAAGCGGTGGAGACAGTGAAGACCAGGCTGGAACAGTATCTAACAGACACCACACTGCTGGGATGATCTCCCAGAGACATGATCTCTTTGACCAGTCACCAGGTTCCACACCTTACACGTACGAATCTGACACAACACACACACCACACACACACCACACACACACACACACACACACACACACCACACACACACACACACACACACAACCACACACACACACACACACACACACACACACACACACACACACACACACACACACACACACACACACACACACACCAGGGGTTCGAAGTCAATGGTTAGGGTTAACAATGAGTGTTCACTACGGCAGAAACACCATCAACCACACCAGAAAGCTAGATGAAGCTAATACCAAATAATATGACTTACACTCATCTGAGCCTTTCAGGTGTGAGAAGTCTCTAGGGGTCATGGTTTAGAGGTCAAGGGTTGTTTTTTTTGTTCCCGAACATTACAGAACTAGAGAGCTGTACCTTTAGAGCCAGTGAAGAGCAGGTCATCAGTGCAGTCGACACACATGACAGGTTTGGTGTGTCCCTCAGCCACATAGACACACTGYAGTCTGGCAGCATGGCTGATCTTAGGGGATGACACAGGGTTGACCACCCCTCTATAACAGGACAACAGGGACAAAAGACAATGTATGTCTGTTAGGACAGTGGTTCCCAAACTGTGGGGGGGGGTGGGGGGTGGAAGGGAACCCCCGAGTGAAGCACAAGAAGTGGGTACAACTATGACCATCGTGACGTCATACGAACATGACATTTGTGGCAAACATTGTGAAGTGGTGTGGCTCCTACGTTGGTTTGGTGTCTGCGATTTTGGTCTTCTCTGTGGCTGTGGGCGTGGGTATGTGCGACTTTGTCTCTCTCGCTGGGKGACCCTTGGGGTCCATAGGTGTGTGTTCCTTGAYGTCTAAGGGGGGTTGTCCTCCCTTCTCTAGCATCCTCCTGCGTGTTAGAGGCGAGCGTTCCARTGATCTCCTCTCAGCTCCCATCGAAGACCAGGCTCCAGATCTACACAACAGAAACACACAGACCAGCGACATGAACAGTTGAAGTGATATCACTGGATGGTCAGCTGAAGTCATATACATCACTGAAGGTTACAATGCATTCTGGGTCAAGTTAAACATTCTATCTTTTTCGTGCTGATGCCCTTGTTTTTTCAACAATAACACTGTTAAGATGTGAAGCCTGACCGATCAAATTCTCGTACAGTAGGTAAGGATTTGCTCCACAGGTATCTCACTGTATTTCCTGTACTATAGTTCTAAAAACTAATGACATTTGACGAAAATAAGGACTTACAGTCCAGCTATCCTGGTGGACAGTGCTGAGGGGGACACAGTGAGTTCCCTGTCCCCGAGATATCCTGCTACTGTCCCCATGTCCCCTGTCCCTTCCTGGGCCTCTGTCGGGGGTAGCAGGGGTGCAGAGAAGTCCCCTGTAGGGGAGTCAAATTCACCACTCCCAGCATACAGCAGCTCCATCTGGGTGGTTGTCCTTCTGCGTGCCTGTGGTATTGGGATGGATCCAATCAATCAATCAATCAATCAATCAATAACCATTCATAAAGAGTGTTTTGCAAATAGCATTTATCTCAAAGTGCTTATCAGTAACTACTTTATTTGAGACTTTATGAAAATGTAATTAAAATGGTGTTTAGAGAAATGCTTTGCGTGTGAAGTACGGTAGATGACTGTACCTTCCTAGGTTTGGCCTCTCCACACAGCTTGAGGAGGTCAGAGGTCAATGAACTGAAACAGAGACAGAGGGGCAATTTACATGTTTATTTTATTTAATCTTTATTCAACTAGGCAAGTCAGTCAAGAACAAATTCTTATTTAAAATGATGTTACTCATAGTCTATTGATAGTGTGTTGACGGACTACCCAAATAAAGTATAATCATAAATTAAAGATGGAATCCGCAGTAGGAGAAACAGCGCCACTGTCCAACCCACAGCCATTGTTATTGTTTTTGTTATTGTTCACAAACTAGAGGTGAGGAGCTAARMAAGCGTTGAGCCTAGAGTGCCAGCTATCACACAGTACAATACTGCTCGAATTGACATCTCCATTAAGGATTTAAAATGTTATTGTATTTATAAAGCTTTTATGTAGCTTTTGATTGTTTCCTCGTGTCATATTTTATTTTTATTTGTTTTATAATATACAGTTGCTATAGGCTTTGTTCCAGTTGTAGTCTTATATTGAGATATATCTTGTCTGTTTACCAACGTGGTAAACAAAACGCAGTCCATATTCTGCTGTTCTATTGTGCGTACAATGATGTCCAAAGGGGGAAAACCTGTGTTCGTTGTTTGCAGTAACTTCTTTGTTTTTGTAATATCGCAAACGGATGTGGCAGTTTCACCATTAAGRATTCCAGCTTTAAGTGATGAAACTCAATATTTAATATCCTCATTGTCTTGTCTGAGTCAAATGTTTTTTTTACCTTCCCTCTGTGGCTGGGCTGGCGGTAGAGGACTCATCATTACTGCTGTCATCTTCATTCTCTGCTTGAGGACAGAACCATACAGTACACCTTGTTACACTGGACCCTCAGAWACACAACGTGCCTCAGTTACTGCATGGTCGGACATGGGGTAGTTATGGCTTCACAGCATGTTTTCAAATATCCCATTACAAGCACTAAACTTGTATTACTTTACTATCTTAAACTGTTAGAGGTAGACCATTTTCAAAGTAAATTTACAGTCTGGATATCACAAAGAAAACAAATGCATACATTGTTTTCAAACTAATGCTGCAGCAGCAGCAAAACAATAGTTTGAATTCAAAGAGCTCTGTACAAGGTTCAAAGTTCAGAGGTCAGGTTAAATACATCAGGGGTCAGAAGGAGGTCAATAGTATAGTATACTATACTGTATATTAGTATGATGTATCTGACATCTTCATTTTATGGAGGGTAACTTAGTAAAGGTTGTAGTTGGAGTAGTACTCTAGTTAAGGCCTGAACTTCAGGTTTGCGTGGGGGTCAGGGTTTAAGCTATTGCTAATTCTTCATTTTCAGATCGTCCTGAATGAGTCAGCTGAACAGGAGAAAGCTAGAMATCCACAAAGAGGATGGGGAGGGTCAGACAGGGAAGTGGGGGACAGGGGGCAACATACCACCTCATGCACCTCATGGCAAAGTTACGTTCTCAGGTTAGTCTTAAAGGGGAGTTTTAGAGGGAGGAGGGGCTTTAGGGGAGACCCATGGTCTCTGGGACCAGTCAGTCTGGTGTCTGTTACTTACCCACCACTAGGTAACCTATCTCTGTTTGAATTCAGGGTGAACAAACAGGGGGGAAAAAACAGAAATCAAAGTCAAACAAAAGCTAAAAGAATGGAGACATTTTATTTTACAGTCCCGTTTCAGTGTGTATTTTACTAGAATACTTAATGGTACATGTTTTACTGAACCCGAAAGAAAAACAATATGGGAGTATGTTGTGAATGTCAGATAACACAGTGGACTGTAAAATAAAGTGTAACCAAAAAAATGATGAACTGAAAAGCAGTGTGTTTATACCACTGAGGCATCTATACCTTGCAGTGCGTTGCCCAGCAGAGCGTCCAGCTCAGGGTTGAGTTCGGCTTTCTCCTTCAGCATGTGGAACAGCAGCTGGTTCTGAGTGGCGCTATTGATCTCTGTCTGCTTCAGCCTACCCTCCATCATCTTCACCTGGGAATCCTTCTGGGCCGCCTGCAGACCCTGGAAGATGCACGTACCAGTAAAATCACACATTACATACATGACAGACACACGTAAATTCCACACTGACATCAACAGAGTGTTGTGACACTCAGCCCACAGAACAGCAGACATGTATGTTTAACTCTATAATAAACATAGTGTTTAAAAAAAGTTGGTAGATTTACAATAGCCTGAATGGCGCTTAATCGAAAGGTAGAGAGAACTCAGTAGGGACAGGTGTACTGCGGTTACCTTGTTGATGGCCATGTGCAGGAAGTGATCAAGCAGGAAGCGGGCTTCTGATAGGTTACAGGAGCTGATCACCGCGGTAACGTCCACTGTGTCTCCCTCCTCCTGCATCCCGACAACATCACAGTCAGTCATAATAACAGTTATGAAGAAAAATGTGTGTGCTGGCGTCAGCTGTACTAATAACCAGAAGGGGTCGACTTCCTGAAGAAAATGTGCGTGTCTGCGTCAGCTAACCTTCGCTTCCTCCATCTGCATGATGTTAGCCTGGCAGTCAGCGATGCTGTCGTTGACGTAGTCGATGTTGGCCGCMAGGGCGTCCGTCTCCTCGTTCAAAGACTGGATGCTTCGGTCCGTGTCGGTCCCCTCTGTGGCGATCTTCTCCCTCTTACGAGACACCTTCTCCCTTCGCTTGGTCAGGTCCTCGCGTTGCTGTAAGAAGCAGGGAGGGAGGTAGAGAGACGAGAGTTATAATAAAACTGCTCTAACAATCTTAGAAGTAAAGGAGCTTGGAGGAACCTTTCGGGGATTCTAAAAATTGACACACAGGGGGAACCTTTCCAGGTCACGAAGGTTCCTTGAGGAACCCCTCTGAAAAGGTTCTTCGAGGAACCCCTGTGACATGAGCCATATCTTTTYGCATAAGTGTCACAGATTGACACTTATACGCTGATACTGGGCTGCCTGTGTAAAGGTTCAAACAGGAACGTTTTTGTGATGGGACGGATACATTTCTTTACCTTTTTAATAATATAGAAGATTGGASACGTGGCTTATTGGAGGAGTGGCTTTCAGATATTTATTTTTGGCCACCTGTAAGAGTAAATGTCATTCCTGTTCATCATATAAAGTTTGTACACAACAAAGTGAAATGTTCCTGAAATGTTTATGCATATTACATATTCTAATATAACAACAAGATATCACAGTCTGACTTTATGYCCTTCGACCAACGTCTATTTTTGATGAGTAAACTGACTTCATCTCCTGATGATCTGTGACAAACGTGGTAAATTAAGGCACATAGAAACAACTCTAGGGTTAAGTTTAGGCATTAATTCGGACTGGTTAAGTTAAGGGTTAAGGTTGAGGATAGGCTTAAAACTTTAGGCATTCATTCCGAATGGACTTGCTAAATCATTGTAGACAGATGGCGGAGTAGTCTAAGCCTCCGGCTCCGTAGACAGCGTGTTCAATCCCAGTGTTTCCCAGCCATTTTTTCCCTTTTATCAAGTGGTTGGTTTTGATGCCACCTCCTGATGTCCTGGGGACCTGCACAAACGTTGAATTTTGCCTTGGATCTGGAGTGATCCCTCTGAATATAATATTAACATTTCTGATTACATACGGTGCTTTCAGAATGTATTCACACGCTTTTCAGAATGTAATCACTCACACTTTTTTTCACATTTTGTTATGTTACAAAGTGGGATTAAAATGGATTTAATTGTCTTTTTTTAATTTTTTGTCTAAACAAAATACTCAATCTTAAAAAATGTCATAAATGGAAAATAAAACACTGATATATCTTGATTAGATAAGCATTCAACCCCCTGAGTCAATACATGCTAGATTAACTTTGGCAGCGATTACAGTTGTCAGTTTTTCTGGGTAAGTCTCTAAGAGCTTTGCACACCTGGATATGACAATATTTGGCCATTATTATTAAAAAAATTCTGCAAGCTCTGTCAACTTGGTTGTTGATCATTGCTAGACAGCCATTTTCAAGTCTTGCCATAATGTTCAAGCCGATTTAAGTCAAAATTGTAACTAGACAACTCAGGAACATTCAATGTTGTCTTGATAAGCAACTAATTGAAGCTACAAAACTATCAGTGTTCAACTTTAACATGTGATGACAATACAACAGAAAAGATGAACGGAAATGATGTTTCTTCCCACGGGTGGCCAAATAGAACTATCTGAAACATCACCCTTACTAAGCCACGCTCTGCAGTCTTCTCATCTCTATAACCCAGCATCAATAACCCAGCATCAACAACCAAACCTGGCCCTTTTTAAAGAAAACAACCCAACTTAGTGACCCAATGCCTGCAACCCATTGCAGGGTTGGGTTATCCAAACAACCAGGCATTTTTTAAAGTGTTGGCTAGGTTAAAGATACTGTAGCTAGCTAGCAACCTAAGCCAACACCTAATAAGTATCATCAAAAACAAATGGCATTACCATCACAAGAAACTTTTTGGAATTAAAACAGGAGGCKTGACAGTATTATTCAACATTGGTATTAAAATAGTACTTAGGAATGGGTAATTGTTTACAAGTTGCTTGCTATCCCATAAAGCCATTGGCGAAAACACAACGTTCATCTTCTTCTGAGTTTGGCAGCACAATAATTCCAGCAGCAAAATAAATTCCAAGTGCTCTACACATGCCGACAAAAAGGTTCCCCCGGGAACCTTTGCTAAATTGAATCATTAAAGGTTAATTCAAGAACTACTCAACTAACCAATGGTGCAAATATGAACCCATTGACTGCAATGGTTCATTGAGGAACTCCAGAGTTCCTTGAGAATCTCCAGGGTTCCTTGAGTCCCCCTTAATTCTMAGAGGGTAGCCAAAACGGCAACAATGATAAGTCCACTGACAGACAATCATGTTGGCATCAGTCTGATAGGAATACAGYAGAACTGGTACAGTAGTAYCAGAATACAGTAGAACTGGTAGTAATACAGTAGTAATACAGTAAAACCACAGTGGGTTTATTTTACCTTGAGGAGGCGGTTCATATCAGCCTCCATGTTCGAGATGGTCAGCCTCTGCATGATGATGTCAGTGATGCGTCTCTCCAGAGACTGCCATTTAGCCCGGGCTGTCCTGGTGGTGTAGACGCTCCCCATCCTCACCGGGTACTTCCTGATAAATGGAATTCAACAGAGATCATTGTACAGTACGGGCCAATATATTACTGAAAAACAAAGACTCGGTGAGGAACGTATTGTTGTCCCGTTTCAACTAGAGTAGGAGTCCTTTCATGCACACAAAACATATATATATATATATACACTACATATATTTTTATGCTTCGTAAACAACAGGTGTAGACTAACAGTGAAATGCTGTTCAGAATGACTGATGAGGTAATAATACATGAATAAGTGACTGTAATCGATAAGATATGAAAATATCTAAAGAGAGTTAAATTCAGGAAATAGTAACTCTTTAAATAACATTTTCCAGTGGTGCCCCGAATTCTTAGCTAATTAATAGTTACATGATTAGTTTAATCACGTAATAATAATTACACATGGAGAATTGATTTGATATAACATTCGTCACAATAATGAACGTTACAACAATATCAGAAGTCTGATAGTACTACGATGTGATAAAATCATCTGCTAAATGAATGGCAGGTAGCCTACATGATGTACACATTCAAGGGTTTTTCTTTCTTTTTACTATTTTCTACATTGTAGAATAATAGTGAAGACATTCAAACTATGAAATAACACACATGGAATCATGTAGTAATCAAAAAAGTGTCTAAATGTATTCTATATTTGAGATTCTTCAAATAGCCACCCTTTGCCTTGATGACCGCTTTCCACACTCTTGGCATTCTCTCAACCAGCTTCATGAGGCAGTCACCTGGAATGGATTTCAATTAACAGGTGTGCCTTCTTAATTTGAAGGTGTGCCTTCTTAAGTTAATTTGTGGAATTTATTTCCTTCTTAATGCGTTTGAGACAATCAGTTGTGTTGTGACATGGTAGGGGTGGTACAGAAGATAGCCCTATTTGGTAAAGTCCATATTATGGCAAGAACATCTCAAATTAGCAAAGAGAAATGACAGTCCATCATTATTTTAAGACATGAAGGTCAGTCAATACAGAACATTTCAAGAACTTTGAAAGTTTCTTCTAGTGCAGTCGCAAAAACCATGAAGCGCTATGATGAAACTGGTTCTCATGAGGACTGCCACAGGAAAGGAAGACCCAGAGTTACCTCTACTGCAGAGGATAAGTTCAGTAGAGTTAACTGCACCTCAGATATCAGCCCAAATAAATGCTTCATAGAGTTCAAGTAACAGACACATCTCAACATGCACTGTTCAGAGGAGACCAGGCCTTCATGGTTGAATTGCTGCAAAGAAACCACTACTTAAGGATACCAATAAGAAGAGACTTGCTTGGGCCAAGAAACACGAGCAATGGACATTAGATTGATGGAAATTTGTCTTTTGGTCTGGAGTCCAAATGAGAGATTTTTGGTTCCAACCGCCATGTCTTTGTGAGACGYGGTGTGGGTGAAYGGATGATCTCTGCATGTGTATTTCCCACCGTAAAGCATGGAGGAGGASRTGTTATGGTGTGGKGGTKCTTTSYTGRTGACMCTKTCRGTGATTTATTTAGAATTCAAGGCACACTTAACCGGCATGGCTACCAAACCATTCTGCAGCGATACACCATCCCATCTGGTTTGCACTTAGTGGGACTATCATTTGTTTTTCAACAGGACAATGACCCAACACACGTCCAGAATGTTGCTTTTCGGGCCGGCTGCTTGCATTTTAAAATACATGTATTTTTATTAAATACATTACACCATACAAGTATGTTGAGGTTTATTTTGATACATTGTTCTTTATGTMATTTTTATGTATTTTGTAACTGTACTGCTATTTGGTTAACAAACACATCATGCCTATGTACACGGGCAAACGCAMGCACAAGCACRTGCACACACACACTCACACCATCAGTCCTGCTGGTAGTACCTTGGGGTGCCATTGGGGCCTGCTGCCCCAGCAGAGTGAGGTCTCCCTAGGATGCTGCGGTGAGAAGGGTCCTGGAGGGGCTCCGGTAGGCTCACCTTTCTGTTCACCTTCCCTGAAGTTGGCCTCACCTGCCTCCTCAGAGCTGTCACCTAGCACAGGAGGAAAGCAGGGCCATGTTCAGTCGGGAGAAAATGTTTTGAAACAGAGATACTACCTGAACGCRTCCAAAAAGTACAAAGATGTTTTGTTTATCCATTGCAAAACGTTTTGCTACAGTTTGMCACACTGAACATGACCCAGTGTATCTTACCTCCTCATTCTTCCTGCGCAGTATCAGGTCCTGCTGCCTCTTCTGAGCCTCCAGCTGCCTCAGTTGGTGCTGTAAGTGACAGGCACATCATATCAATAGAATTCAATTGAATTGAACTTTGTCACAGGCTAACACACAACTTCACAACACACTTTGTTTCCTGCCTGTAACGTTACCTCATGTTTGCGCTGGTCCTTCTTCAGAGTAGCGATCTCTCTGTTGCGTCGGCACTCTGATGCTCTGCTTTTCTCCTGCACCTCCTTCATCTGACGCATCAGACCCACCTAGCGCAACACCCACCATTTACATGTCAATCAATCAATGAGTCAACATATCCATCCATCCATCAATCCACCCATTCCTCCAACTAACCACCCACCCACCCTACCACCCATCCATCCTTCCATCCACAATTTTCTCTTGACCTTTGTTTTCTTCATCTCAGCCACATCCTGGTTGAGTTTCTTGAGCTGCTTCTCGTACTGCGATTGGTTCTTGAGGAGGCGTGCGTGTTCCTTCTGGGCTGACTGCAGCTTCTGCATCTCCTTGTTCATAGAGCTCAGCTTCTTCTCATATTCTAACTTAATCTTCTTAGCCTTCTCCTCCGTGCACGTCTCCACCGAGCCTGCGGACACAACTAACTCGGCTAAGCACAGGCACGGTGGAAACAACACAACACAACACAGTTCAGTTCAACCGACACAGCTCAGCACAGCCACAATGGAATATCAATCAAATCAGTCATTCAGATGTTAGCCTTTCTAAAGCAAACAGTTGTCACAGTCACAAAGTGATTTACAGAATACGACGGCCCTCTAGAAGTAAGGGGTTTAAACACACACTTTATGKTGTGTAAAATAACAAATCATGACAGAGAGACTTATACAAAATACATTAAAATGTTRTGTACAGGTATGATGTCATTGGTGATGGACAGGATTAGTTAGATAGAGTTAGTTATATGTTTGTTATATAACTCCGTAATACACTCACTCTGAGATGTAGCGGCATAGCACATAGCACCTGAACAAGTAAATGCAACCCTTCATTAATCTGTCACCATATTCCTGTGCGCCTCTGCTATACCGATGTTGTGACCCTGATACATGGCCTCATATCCTGTCTTCTTTCTCTCATATACGTACCCATGTTGTGCAGCACCTTGTCCCTCTCCAGCTGTGTGTCCCTGATCTTGCTCTGCAGCATCATGAGTTTCTGTTCGTACTGCTGCTTGAGCGTGTGCAGRCGGCGCTGGCTGTTCTCCAGCTCGTCTATCAGCTTCTGCTTGATGGCGATCTCACACGTGATGTTGGCCAGGTCCGCCTGGAAGTTCTCTGTTCAGAGAACACACACACAGAACGAGCTATATGAGACACGCTTCATTGACATATTCACTATTCTTTTATTAAAATAACAGAATAATCTAATCATGGTGAATGAATAAGGGGTGTTAGACCCTGGACACACTCCACACGGCCCACCAGGACCAAAGATGCAAGGCATTCTTTATGACAGTGTAAAAGCACCTTTGGATGTGTGTGTGTGTGGGTGTGTGTGTGTGTGTGTGTGAGAGAGTTTTACCTTTCTCATCCAGTTCTTCAGAGTCTGACTCGTCCGAGCTCTCTTCACCCTCCATCTCGTACTCCTCGTCTTCTCCCTCCAGCTCCTCTCCTTCCTCATGGTCACTGACGTGGTCATCCTGTTCACACACATTTACACGACGTGAGTACAAAGAACCCACACACACACTGACTTAAATATGCCAATTAAGGACATTCTTAGACGTACCCCCTCAGCCTCGTCGTTGCCTCGTTCCTGTTCGTTGTCTGGTACCTCCTCCTTGACCACACTGTGAGGACAGAACCAGAGGTTTAGGGAGCCATTGCCCGCAAACGCAAGACATCAGGTCACTAGACTATCAGGGAGCACTACCATACAGCATTACCATACAGCACTACCATACAGCATTATCATACAGCACATGAACACACTACCTTGATTTTTCTGCATACTGTAAAAATGCATGTTTAGGTTAGAATCACAATTCAAACAGAACCCAAATCATTCGGTTGTTAGAATCATCCTTGAAGTAGACGTTAATGAATGATTGATTGACATTATGCGGTTGCATCATGGCAAAAAGAGCTGAATCCTTTAGTTAATTTATTTAGTTTAAGGGTCTCAACAATACAGAAAGGGGGAGAGGGGTAAGGAGAAGAACGAGAGATTACAAGTGGGTTTTCCTCCAGGTGTGGCAACTACCTGCAGGTGTAAAAGCTGTGTTAGAGAGGTGGGAAGAGGGGAGTTAGATAAATGGGGGAGAGTGGGAGGAGAGGGGGTTAGAGAGATGGGGGAGAGAGGGGTATAGCAAACCTGGGAAGCTTAACCTCATGGTGACTCTCCTCGAGCCGCTGCAGTCTTCAGAGTAGGGGAGGAGAATGGGGGAGACAGTTGGAGAGAGTGAGGTTGGCAGGGGAAGGGAGTGAACCAGAGAGCAGAAAAGAGTGTAGCAAGGAAGAACAGGTTAACCTTCGAGGATTTGGCACTAGTTGTCTTCTATTGGCTTGTTGATGTGTACCAAGTCGTTTATGTGCTATGTTGTTGATCAAATGTTTATCAAATGTGTATTAAACCACAGAGAAAGAGAGAGACCAGTTGTAGAGTACAGGTACATCTGAACATGACTGGGCCTGTTATATAAACCCATCATCATGTATGGGGTATTACAGTAGATAGACATTAGAGAGGTAATAGGTATCTGCTGAAGTGGAAAGGCTGGGTGCCAGAACTAATTACCCAAAACACCCTGGGACAACAACGGAAACCAATTCCCCTCGCCTCTGTAATCCCCCCACACCCTTCTCTAATCCTCCCCCCTTCCCTCCCCAGTACCACCTCTTCCCCTCACCCCACCATGCCCAGCCCATCTCTAACCACCTCCGAGCATATCACTGTCAGACTCAAGGCCTACCATCAAAGTCTACCCATTGCTTAGTTTTATTCGTATTGTTTCATCCACAAGTCTGGACATATACACTTAGTTACAAATTGTAACAAACCTAATGCAATCGGTTTCATGACATGTACTGTATGTGAAGTGTACATCAAAACAGCAACGTGGAGTGAGTGCAATATCAAAGAGTGCAATATCAAAGAGTGCAATATCAAAGAGTGCAATATCAAAAGTGTGAAGGGAAAAAAACAACTCCTACCTCTTCTTTTTCTTCCTCTCTTTCTTCTTGAGTTTCTCCAGATCTTTCTTGGCCATCTCGATGATGTCGGAAGCCACTATCTCGGGGGCGAGGGAGAAGGAGCCCCCACCAGCGTACAGGGAGGAGCGTGTGTTGGCACGGGACAGGGTTTTACGGAGGTTCTCATTCACTGACTCACTCTCCAGGAGCTTGGCTCTGCAGACACAAAACCAACGGTCAGAATACTGTTGTCTTCCTTTCTACAGACACATCATACTGTACATGTAAGAGACATGTCATGCAATCATACCTGAGCTCCTCGATTTCTTTGATATAGTTCTGGATCATATTTCCAATTTCCTCATTCCCCTCACCTGGAAGATAATCGAACATGAGGGCATTTTCAGCACTTTTTCCATAGACTTTAAAGGAGCACTTCCTATCCCACTAGCCTGGATTTTGAATCATCACGGTGCAGTGTGAATAAGGTCCATTATTCCTGTCCCAGTACATACCCACTTTGGCCAGAACCTGGTTGGCCTGATCACTGAGGTACTGTGTGAGTCTGGCCCTCTGGGCGTCAATGGTCTCCTGCATAGCCTTCACCCTGATCCTCAGGTTACTGTTCTCTGTCTGTAGCATGCTGTTCTCATGGACCATGTCGTTGATGCTCTCCATGCCGTCTTCCCCCACCATACGCTTGCCCTGAGACCAGAGAGAGACCAGAGGACTATGGTTATTATAGTAGATCATTATAGTAGATCAGTTAGGCCAATACAACTATACATTGTTATACCTCCCCTACCAGATGGTTGCCCTGCTCAGACCAGAGGGACCAGAGAGATGAGTGTAGGTCATAGAGAAATATAGACTCAAATCCACACTGAATATCCCTCCGTTTCACTATTGTTTAGTTGGATTCCAGGCTACCAGAAATACAGCCTCAATTGACACATGTGCAGCCGTTAGTACGTTTTAAAAATTATATAGATCCATATTATGGTACAGTTAACCATATGACTAGACCTGGAAAACAGGGCCTATATAATGACATCTAAAATAGCAAAAACAATCTGATCTCCCTCTCTCTCTCTTGCACCCTCCATCCCTCTTTCCTTCTCTTACCGTCTTGTACTCCATCAGTTCCATCTGTAGCCTGGCAATATCAGTCCTGAGAGCTGATATCTGCTGGGAGGCTTTGTCCTGGTTCACCATCACCTTGTTCTTAATGTTCCTGGCTCGGTTAGCGTAGTTCAGACAGCTCAGTGTCTCCATGAAGTCCCGGTCAGATGGGCTGATACACGCTATCATCACCGTTTGACTGGGGATAGAGATAGAAGACGGATGGAAGATGGACGGAATACAGACACGGACCGTAGACAGACACAAAAAAAACAAGACCACATTAGAAACGGAATAACTATATAGGCAATGTCAATGTAAATCACTTTGTAAACTACTTGGAAAATATATCTAATTAATTACTTGAATTTATACTAAAATAGATAAATGTTCAAATACATGGTAATTAATTCACCCACTAGCGTAAAGAAATTCTGGTTTTAATCGATTACTTTTCAAACATTGACATTTTAGTCAGCAGACCTTCATTTGACAGATAATTAATTAATCCACATAATAAAGCTTCAAGGAGAGATATATCTATATCTTCAAATACCATTACATACAGTGTTTTTATGTGGTTTATGAGGACATACAGACCTGTTTCCTCCCAGAGAGTCCTGCAGTAGCCGGGTGAGTTTCGAGTCCCTGTAAGGCACGTGGGTGGACCTCTTACTCCTGTCCCCCAGAGCACTGATCACGTTACCCAGCGCAAGCTGCAGCGAGAGAGGAAAAACAGACCACAGAGACATGAAGATGAGATGAGATCCTTAAAAATGAGGCTTAAACATCTGCATTCTATCAAAAATAAAGCATAAAATCCGTCCTTTAATGTGACTTTTAAATTCAGTTGTCAATCAAAGAGGTGGTGGCAGACAGTGTTGGTAGGACATCTGCAATATCTTTCTCAACCACCAGGTGGCGCTTTCCCGATAGCTTCTCAGCTCTACACAACAAGTGTATCATTGAAACAGTTCAGGTCAGTCATCCAAGAAGAGGACATGGCATCACCACTGTCCTGACTCTCTAAAACCTCCTAGTGCTGAGTAACCTATGACTTTTACATGCACTGTTCTAGCATTGGGAATGGTTCGGGTCAATTCCATTTAAAGTCCGTCAACTGGTAATAAATTGACTCAAACCAGGCACTGTGTGTTCACCCTTTTTTCTAACTATAGCATGCATTATTTTACAGTGAGAGTCTCACCAGTCCACAGTTGATGGAGATGCCTTCCTTGGCTCGATCCCCAGTAGCTCCTGTCCTCTTTAGTCTCTCCGACCCGGCCAGGTCCACAAAGTGAAACTTAGCCGTCAGCGTCTCGAACTCAGAGTTGATCTCAGAGGAACCGTTGGCCAGACGGTTGTCTGTCTCATTGGACTCCTGAAGGAGGAGATGGGCATTGTGAATCAAACAAATAAGAGACTGTGGGGAAAATAAACATGGTGATTGTGTGTGTAAGTTCATGTCTTGGACATGTGTATCGACATTTGGGCTGTAGCATTGATTAGGCTTATGAGAGAAATATAACTGGTGGTTTTCGTCTTCCATTATAACTCTCAATAACAACACCAGTGGATAGACATATCTGTATCTGTAACAGCCTGTATGTTGTCCATGTAATCAGCGGAGCAGAGAGAGTGACATCATGCCCAGCTGGTGTGTGTGTCCATTGGGATTTATGTGGGGAGATATGCTGTGTGGTGAGCTGTGTCACTGGCTGGGGAGCTGTGTGGGAGGCTTGGGTAACGCTGCATTTCACAGTCCTCTTGTTTATCAGCTGGGGTGTTTATTGTTTATCTCATAAATACTAGGAAATTAAATGTTATTAATGTGTATTTTCACAATAGGCAACAAACGAGTGGTTGTATGTTACAACAACCCCCAAATAAAACGGTAATAATTATGCAGCCTAATAACCTTTTCGTCATGTAATTTCAAAAGAATGACAGGGTAAACAGATAAGTGAAAATAGTACAGCCAGTGAAATAGACTGTGAAAAGCTTATCCTATCCTAGGCTTGGCTCTGGAGAGCTCCAGGCCACTGGTGCTATGCCACGTACGCTGTCGTCTGGAGTGCAGACTCTGACTTGGCACAGGTGGATGGTGAAGATGGCATGGGAGCGCGAGCTCTGGATGTTCATCTGGGTGCTGGCTGTAGTACGGGACAGAGCACCCAGCTTCAGACACTGCATCATCTGTACAGGGAGNTCTCTCTTGCACCCTCCATCCCTCTTTCCTTCTCTTACCGTCTTGTACTCCATCAGTTCCATCTGTAGCCTGGCAATATCAGTCCTGAGAGCTGATATCTGCTGGGAGGCTTTGTCCTGGTTCACCATCACCTTGTTCTTAATGTTCCTGGCTCGGTTAGCGTAGTTCAGACAGCTCAGTGTCTCCATGAAGTCCCGGTCAGATGGGCTGATACACGCTATCATCACCGTTTGACTGGGGATAGAGATAGAAGATGGACGGAATACCGACACAGACCGTAGACAGACACACAGAAAAAAAGAAGACTACATTAGGAACTGAATAACTATACAGGCAATGTATTGAAATCAATGTAAATCACTTAGTAAACTACTTGGAAAAGCCGTACAGAATTAATGATTCTAATTTAGTCAAAAATATATCATTTTTCACATAGATGGTAATTAATTCACTCACTAGCATAAAGAAATTCCGGTTTTAATGGGTCACTTTTAAAACATTGATATTCCAGTCAGCAGACCTTCGTTAGACAGATAATTCATTCATCCACAGAATAAAAGCTTCAGGGAGAGGTTCTAGTGTTAAACCTCTATTATATCTAYATCTTCCAACACTATTACATACAGTGTCTTTGTGTGGTTTATGAGGACATACAGACCTGTTTCCTCCCAGAGAGTCCTGCAGTAGCCGGGTGAGTTTCGAGTCCCTGTAAGGCACATGGGTGGACCTCTTACTCCTGTCCCCCAGAGCACTGATCACGTTACCCAGCGCAAGCTGCAGCGAGAGAGGAATAAACCGACCGAGGAGACATGAAGATGAGATGACGGTCCTTAAAAAAGGACCGCTTAAACATCTGCATTCTATCAAAATAAAGCATCAAATCCTTCCTTCAATGGGATGTTTAAATTCAGTTGTCAATCAAAGAGATGGCGGCAGACAGTGTTGGTAGAACGTCTGCAATATCTTTCTCAGCCACCAGGAGGCTCCCTTTCCCATAGTTTCCAAGCTCTAGACAACAGGTGTATCATTGAAACAGTTCATGTCAGTCGTCCAAGAAGAGGACATGGCATCATCACTGTCCCGACTCTCTAAAACATCCTAGTGCTGAGTAACCTATGACCTTTACAGGCACTGTTATAGCATTGGGAATGGTTAGGGTCAATTCCATTTCAAGTCAGTCAACTTGTAATAAATTGACCCAAACCAGGCACTGTGTGTACACCATCTTACTAACTATAGCCTGCGTTATTTCACAGTGAGAGTCTCACCAGTCCACAGTTGATGGAGATGCCTTCCTTGGCTCGATCCCCAGTAGCTCCGGTCCTCTTTAGTCTCTCCGACCCGGCCAGGTCCACAAAGTGAAACTTAGCCGTCAGCGTCTCGAACTCAGGGTTGACCTCAGAGGAACCGTTGGCCAGACGGTTGTCTGTCTCATTGGACTCCTGAAGGAGGAGATGGGCATTGTGTAAAAAAACAAATAAGAGACTGTGGGGCAAATACGCATGGTGATTGTGTTTGTAATTCCATGTCTTRGACATGTGTATCGACATTTCGGCTGTAGCATTGATTAGGCCTATGAGAGAAATACAACTGGTGGTGTTCGTCTTCCATTATAACTCTCAATAACAACACCAGTGGATAAGCCTGTCTGTATCTGTAACAGCCTGTATATTGTTCATGTAATCAGCGGGCAGGGAGAGGAGGGTGACATCATGCCCAGCTGGTGTGTGTGTGAATTGGGAGCTATGTGGGGAGATATGCTGTGTGGGGAGCTGTGTCGCTGGCTGGGGAGCTGTGTGGGAGGCTTGGGAAACTCTGCATTTCACACTACTCTTGTTTATCAGCTGATTATCTCATAAATACTAGGAAATTACATGCTATTAATGTGTATTTTCACAATTGGCAAYGAACAAGTGGTTGTTTGTTACAACCCCCAAATAAAAGGGTCATGATTATGCAGCCTAATAACCTTATAATCATGTAATTTCTRAAGAATGACAGGGAAAACAGCTAAGTGAAAATAGTACGGCCAGTGAAATAGACTGTCAAAAAGCGTATCCTATCCTAGGCTTGGCTCTAGAGAGCTCCAGCCCACTGGTGCGATGCCACGTACACTGTCGTCCGGAGCGCARACTCTGACTTGGCACAGGTGGATGGTGAAGATGGCATGGGAGCGCGAGCTCTGGACATTCATCTGGGTGCTGGCCGTGGTACGGGACAGAGCACCCAGCTTCAGACACTGCATCATCTGTACATGGGGGGAGGGGGAGAGAGGGGAGAGTTTAGAGTACACTGTATTCAAGAGAGAAATTCTGTTTGACAATTCACATACACAGACAGATGTAGGCTTACAGCAATAACATATATTTAACCAATGACCTTGGGTACAGATTGGTGTTGTTCTGCTTTAGGCTGCGATTGAGACTAACCTCTGCCTCGGAGGTGACCGTGCGTGTGGTGACTCCCACAGTGTAGATGCCTCCGTTAGCGTCCTCATGAATCTTGATGGTGGACTTCTGTCTCTTCCCATCCATGTCCCGCGTTGATTCAAACAGATCCAACACCTCCTCATTGTACAGCTGGGATAGTGGGAAAAAATAGATACTTTTTCAAATAAAAAAACTGGCCGACGAGCCAATACCCCAAAGCCAAATAACTGTGCGTGGAAAACATCAGTAGCTTTGGTTATGGCAAGTATGCTGCTTTATTCGTTTATTTTTTAATTTGTATATTATTATTTATTTTTAAAAACTTTTTTGTCATATCCAATTGGTAGTTACAGTCTTGTCCCATTGCTGCAACTCCCATATGGACTCGGGAGAGTCGAAGGTAGAGAGCCAAGCGTCCCCCGAAACACAACCCGCCAAAAGGGCACAATGCACACAATGCTCGCTTAACCCGGAAGCCAGCCACACCAATGTGTCGGAGGAAACACTGTACAACTGGCGACCGTGTCATCGTGCATTCGCCCGGACCCGCCACAAGGAGTCGCTAGAGCGCGATGGGACAAGGACATCCCGGGCCGGCCCAACCCTCCCCTAACCCGGACAACGCTGGGCCAATTGTACGTCCTCTCATGGGTCTCCCGGTCACGGCCGGCTGCGACACAGCCCGGTATCTAACTCGGGAGGCCACTGCTTTATTAGTTGTTAGAGACATGCATCAGCAAGCGATATCAGAGTTGAGTGAGACACGTAATTCCCTAGTAATTACTCTATGGTGATAAATCATCTGCCTGTAGAGTTAAGTTAGCTGAACACGTCCCATGAGCAATACTTCTCTCTGCTCCAGGCTGCTACACACAGATGCAGCAGCCCCTAGCCAGAACCCTCTCTTGTGTTAGCAGCTCTGAGGGAAGGGAACAGGATAGATTTAAGTAAGAAATAATGCCTTCCAGGGCCAATGAAACCTGCATCTCCTAGCTTCCTCATGTTGCAGAGCTAATGTGAGACTACAGAGAGMGATTGTATTTCAGGTTCAAAAGTGTAACCAGTTCGGGATTGAATACGGGTCTCCCRCTCACCAACCCAACGTCTTAACCAAATCACCTCAGCTACAAAAGCACATACTTTTCATCGCGCCTACCTCCAGGAACTGTGCGTTGATCTTGAACTCGGGTACAGGCTTGCCTTGCTCTGTGGCGGCCTGCCGCCGTTCCTCAATGCCCCTGAAGAGGTGCCTGACTGCCCGGGGAATGATGCCCAACTCCTCCTCACAGATGTTCACGTCAAACCCTGTACCCATGGTGTAGGTCTTCCCCGAACCAGTCTGGGGGAGAGGGAGAAGAAGGGAGGGGGGGCATGATAGGATCAATAACAAATGATATTGTTTCATTTATCGACTCACTTATCTGACTTCAAACTTACTCAGACAGTCAGTGGGCCTATGGTGCTGTTTCATGAATGCAGCAAGTCATAAAGCGGGATCAGTTGAGCTTTTCTGACTCAAATTAAAAAACAGTACAAAAACGGCAATGTTCAGAATGGAAGAAAAACAAGCCCTGCCAAAATGATTCTCCTGGACTAAAGCCTGCCCCTAATATATGTAGCTACTACTGCACAGTGCACACACATTGGGGTTGGGGGCTTGGTTGTCATGGTGACTACCAACGGAATGCGATGCTAATTCACACGTCACCTGAAAGATACTCTGACAGTGGTGTGTGTGTGAATGTGTGTGTGTGCCCGTGCATTTTTGTGTGCATTTGTGTAGATGTCATGTGTGTGTGTGTGCATGCATGCGGTACATATAAATGGTTGTGTGTGAGTGTGCATGTGTATATGGGTCCGTGCGTGCGCGACCCGCTGTGCCCCTTGAATGAGAGTCTGACAGGGAGACAACGGGGCTGAGAAGAATGGAGCCGGCAGAGGAGAATGGACAGAGAGATTAAGAGGAGGAGAGGAGTGAAAGGAGAGTTTGGCAGAGCTCCACTATAGAGCTTCAGTTCAGAGGAAGAAGTTGTGACAGGGGGAAACACTAAAAGTACAAGAGAGAGAGACAGAGAGAGAGAGAGAGAGAGAGAGAGAGAGAGAGAGAGAAGGATAGAGAGCGAGAGAGAGAGACGGAGATGAAGTGAAGGAGTTTGAGAGAGTGAGACAGACAGGCATAGAGAGAGAGAGAGAGAGCAGGGAGAAAGAGAGAGAGAGAGAGAGAGAGAGCAGGGAGAAAGAGAGAGAGAGATAGTGAAGGAGAGCCTGATAGATAGATATGAACATGTACTGTAGAAAGTCAGTCACATGTGCTAATCTATCAAGCCAATAAAAACCCTGAGGTTGGTCCTGTTAGAACATGCCTGCCTTTGCTGAGTTGACTGTTTTCATGGCCTGTTTGCTTCGCTCTTCATATGAAACGAGATCTCCTGAAGACKTGGAGCCTAACTGAGAACAGTTTCTAGCAGTGCTGTGTCACTCACTGAGACACAGTTGTAAAGGTTTGATAAATGACGGTGTCACAGTCAACGTGAGTTTAGCAGAGTTACAGTATATCCCTSACTGAGTCACTGATAGGGGTTTGATAAATGACTTTGTGTGAGTGTGGTATTGGAAACAAGGTGTGATAACATGTTCTGCTTGCTTACAGTAACAACACTGTTTTTGAATTCATCCGGCAAGGGACCAGAGACCACAGGGCACGTGGTGGATTCCTGTGTGTGGCAGAGCCACGCCCTTTCCTTGGGTGTGTCCAGCATTGCACCGCATTGCGTCTGTAGGCAAATATGGTGTGTGTGCGTGTGTGTGTTTTTTATGCATTTGTGCACGTGTGTATTTGTATGCATTTGTGCATGTACGCCTCCGTGTGTGTGTGTGTGTGCATGTGTGTGTGTGTGTCATGCAAATATCTGACCTGTCCATAGGCGAAGATGGTAGCGTTGTACCCCTCGAAGCATCCCTCGATGAGTTTCTCTGTGCAGTGTGTGTAGATGCTGTCCTGCTGGGAGTCCATGTCAAACACGTAGTCGTACGTGAACGCCTTGTCTTTACCCAGCATCACCTGGGGCTCGGCGGGCATGCAGAACGTACAGATGTGACATCCCTCGATCTTCTCCCTCGCCAGCTGAGGACGAATCCTGAGAGAGGGCGAGAGAGATGTTGGGTTAGGGTTTGTAACTGTATGAAACATTTAACCTGAACAGACATACAAAAATGGAGAGCGAGAGAGAGTTTATCACGGAGATGCTTGTGTGCT
>NC_036864.1:2259819-2265463 GCF_002910315.2 Salvelinus sp. IW2-2015
ATGTCTTCTTAATTGCTGAGGGTTAAATTTAAGACACGGAAAACATTATCTCATAACAGTCAGTCACTGCATAACATTCCACCCTTCCATAGATGTGTCTAATATGTTGATATCTTCACTTGTGGCATGTCATCAGAAGAGGCATGGAAACGTTATCCAATATCGCATTGTCACTAAACCCGATGCAAGAACTTATTCTGATGTGTTGACATATTGACTTGTGGTATGCAGGGATGTGGCATGCAGCAGGTATAGGAGTCCTTAGCTCCTTGACAAAACCTCAAGGGCAAAGCTTTGATAAACAGAGTTTGAATGTAGAACGTTTGATAAGCAGAGGTTTTAATGTAGAAAGTTTGATCATGTAACGGCTGTCGCCTTCCTCTCTGAGGAGGATAAGTTAGAAGGATCGGAGGACCAATGCGCAGCGTGGTAATTGTTCATCTTACTTTAATAAAGGTGAACACTCAAAATACAAAAACAACAAAAGTGACAACCGAAACAGTTCTATCTGGTGCAGACACACAAAGACTGAAAACAACCACCCACAAAACCTAACAGAAAACAGGCTACCTAAATATGGTTCCCAATCAGGGACAACGACTGACAGCTGCCTCTGATTGAGAACCATATCAGGCCAACACAGAAAACCAACACAGAATAGAAAACATAGATTACCCACCCAACTCACGCCCTGACCACACAAAAACAAAGAAAATACAAAAGAACTATGGTCAGAACGTGACAGAAAGCGGAGTTGAAGTAGAAAGTTTGATAAGCAGAGTTTGAAAGTTGCATGTCGAGTATGATTCAGGGCTATGCGTTGACTTTTAGACATTAACTTAACCACCTAACCCTGTTTTTCCCGATATGTAACGTTTGAGTGGTTTATTGCTTCTATAAAACGGTCGCTGTGCTACATACAGTAGATCTGTTGGTCCAGTTATTAGWAATAYGAGTATTATTCACTAATCTGTTTTTCTAGGAGCCTGTTGAATCCCCTTGTAAAACCATGGTACAGTATCTGGGGACTGGAGCGCGTGTGCATACCTGCGTGTTTGTATGTGTGCCTGCGTGCGTGCGTATGTGTGTGTCTGTGTGTGTGATTCTCCTCACGCTGCCAGCACACTCCACCACTCTGCCCCTATACAGAGCCCTCAGTGTTCGAGCCTGGGCTCAGAGAGGAGTGGAAGCTGTGAAGCTACACTAGGTAAACAGTCACACCCTGCCTTGCAATTCCCCCATACACGCTGCCCCTGCGCCTGTCATATTTCATATGTCTAGCTCATCACAGAACTCACTGGACAAATATCACAGGATTTCAACTAAATTCAAATGGGAAATATTCAGAAGACTTGATGGAAGACTACTGTAAGTAAATGTACTACTTGTGTTAGGCGGCCTGTAATTGTCTTAATAAGGGCAGTATTGTGATTGGAGTCAGGATACAGTAGACACTTCCACACACACACACACACACACACACACACACACACACACACACACACACACACACACAGTCACGCTACTGTGTTATTGTGCCCCAGTGACATCAGATTCCAGCTATTTAGCATCCTCTCTCTGGGATTACACAGTGAATGAGAAGAGGGGACAAAGCGAGGGAGGGATAGATAAGAGAGGAGAGGAGGAAGAGAAGAGGGGGAGATGAGGCTGCATTACCTGTAATGTTACACCTCTAGTACATCATCTGGGTCATAACTTCCTTCTGTCTTTGCTACAGAGTATTTTAGTATTTCAATATTGCTGCTGCCTCAACAGGTAGGCTAGTTGTTGACTAGTCCATTACTGATCTCTTTGTTCATGTTCCTGCAGAACACCCCTCTGACAGACCTCTGTTTGACACGTTTTAGAGGTTTGGGGGGTTAGGGGGAATCCATAGTAATCCCTTTGGCCTGCTTCCTAAAACAGGACAGAACCATCACTGTTATCCACCATAACAAAGGTAATACACATCACTGCTTACCACTCGTTACGTAACAATAATGCTATGGAAATACTACAAGTGAGAATGCTGGGCTGGCTTCCAGCCAAATATGAGATGAAGGATACTATATAATACACAGCACTGGTCATGAGATTACATTCAACAGCATTTAATTTGGTGTCAAATGTCCCTACACGAGGAAAGAGTTCAGTGCAGTTTAAATCACATAATTGTTCTGATTGATTGTGATGAGAGCATCCCAGCCAAGATGGTGATGTACGACAACCAGTCAAACACTCCTCCTTGTGTGTGAATGTCTAGGAACTCCAGCCTTGTCTGTGACATCCCCCAGTGTCTCCAATACACAAACAGACAACCCCCCCCCCCCCCCCCCCCCCAGTCCAGACACCAGCGATAATTTAACAAATTAGAGAACTGGAGAGAATCAATAGATTGATTTGGTTAAATGCACTAAACCAACACATTTGGAGACACAGGCCTATACTGTTTAAACAAACATCTGATCTGAAATGTCTTTCTGGTGTTGAAAAAGCAGCTTTGAAGTGGCAGTGGTCAGTTGAGTTGAATGTTTTTATTCGGGGGGAATCTGTCGACAATCTTGAGCTGGTCAAATATCCTGGGAGACTCTCAATTGCATTTCCATGTTTCCTTGCTTCCTCTTCCTTTGCCTCCTTCTCAAAACCTGTTTTGAGAAGGAGGCGAGGAGAGAGGACATGAGGAATCAAGGAAATGAAAGTGAGATTCTCCCCGTCTGTACGTTAGGGCATGCTCTCTGTGAAGGCTCTATGAGGACATCAACAGTGGACGAGTGCCTCTGTTATTTTGAGGCCTATAAAATATATAATGAGAAGCCTATGAGTGTTGAGCACACTTCACAGTGCGGTGAGTGAGCAGTGCACTTGTGTACATTACATTTGTCCTCTAGCCGGGATAGTTGACCGACAGGTTTCAGGCTATGAGTCAAATGAAAACACTGGATCCTGCAGGGTGAATAAGGGTTGACCTATACAGTAACTTCCCTATACCATCATGTAGACTTTTAAAGCACTAATCCACCCATGAGACTACAGCATTGATTTTCAATACTGATCCTAGGGGCCAAGACTGGTGAGCATTTTTGTTCTAGCCCAGCTCTGACAAAACTAATCAAGGTAATCAGTGATTAGGCGATTAGTTGAACCAGATGTGTGTCAGTGCTGGGCTAAACCAAAAATGTACACACCCTTTGAGTCCAACTCCATCCCCATGACCAGCATAGAACAACACTACACTGTAGTGCCACAAACCATTGAGTCTTATGTCTTGTTTTCTCCCAGAGTAATCCAACTCTCCAGTTCCTGTACCTCTATAGGGGCCCCAAAGCCTTTGCCTAACACAGTACAGGGGGACTGACTGACTGAGCAGTGAGCACCTAGCTCTCTATGATAACGGCTGTACATTTATCCAGTCAACCCCCCCAGTCAGGTTAAGCCTGCTTCATTGAATATAAAAATAGCTATTGTTTAATAATCCGGTTCAGAAGAGGTGGGCTAGGCCTCTTCTGTGAGATGATAGGCTGACACACACACATACATGCAAGCAAACACACACGCGTAGGGACACACACACCGTAGAGCTCCCGACAGAGACTCTCACCAGGTGACTTGTCCAGTTAGCCTCACGCCGGCGGCCTCATTACAGCGATTACAGTGACAGCCGGAGGAGCACCATGCTAACTCACTAGCCACTCTCAGAACAAAATGGACTGCGCCAGGCTAGCTCACTATAGCTCTAACCCATTCAGAAGCAGCTGTCCTGGGCCTGAGCCGAGACTCTCCTTTCTCTCCTATGGACCCAGTCCGAATTATCTGGGGCAGCCTTGCCTGTCTGTCTCTCTTTGTCACATTCTCTCTCTGTCCTTCTCTCCCCTTCCTCTCCCTCTCTCTGTCCCTTCCCTCTCCTCTCTCTCTATTCTCCCTCTCTCTCCCTCTTGTTCTCTGTCTCTCTCATTCTCTCCCTGTCCCTTCCCTCTTCGTCTCCCTCTCCTCTCTCTCTATTCTCCCTCTCTCTCCCTCTTGTTCTCTGTCTCTCTCATTCTCTCCCTCCCACTCTCTCTCTCTGTCCCCTTTCTCCACACAGCCACCACCACCACTACACATTGACCTGGTTCAAAGGGCTGTCAGGGCCAGGCAGTAGCACAGTCACATTTCTAGCCAGCATAATCTCCGACTAAACAAACGCACTTCAAACAGAAGGGCTCTTGTAAAATTAGAAATGTACTGCAGGCCAGAGGCCAGGGTGCACTGACTGCGCCGGGGAAGGCTGGTGACTGTCCTAACCAGCGTTCTCTGCGAGGGATATGTTAGAGTCTATACAGTATGTGTGTAGATCTCCATGAATARCAATAGCTTATGCTGGTAAAAAAGGTGATTCACCCACAGCATCATCATGCTGACTCACTGCAGATCAGATTTGACCTCAGCCCCTGCCTCCGCCTCAGCCAACCACAATTGTCCCCTGAGAGACCATCACGCATCGTTTCCCTGCTGCAMACCACAACAGTAACATCAGACTATTGTCAAATCTAATCTCGGCCCTAATCTAATTCTAGAGCTACAAAGAGTCCTGAGAAGCATCTGGACCCACGGTGTAGGGAAAAACAACAACGGTACACAACTAGATTACAGGAAACAATCAATCATTCACTTATTCACCACTTCTTCGCATTCATTTTGTGAAGAACACAGAAAGAAGAGGGAGTATTGCTGCCCTGTGCCCMCACATTACAACGAGAGGAGAATGGAGTCAGGCGGCTGACCCTGACACCAAAAACGAAAACTCACATGGATAAAACAAGGCTTAGTCACAAACACAGGCATGCAAAACACACCCTTCTTGGCCCTTCATTGCACCTGAAACTGTAGCACTGGGCTTACAAGTGATCTTCTGATCACACCCACACACACACACACACACACACACACACACACAACACACCACACACACACACACACACACACACACACACACACACCACACACACACACACCACACACACCAACAACACACACGACCCAGACACAGAACACAACCACAGACACACAGACACACAGAATAACTGGTTTGCTTTGTGTGCGCTGCTTACAACAAGTGTCTCAATCAGTTTTAAAATGGTCCCCTTGAAAGAAGAAAGAATAAAGCTTCACTTCGCCTCTATTCTTCAGGAATCAATAATTACACGGACACCACTACAGCAGCCTCTCCTCTCTCTCGTAAAAGCACTTCAGTTGACGGTTAAGTTGTACATGGTCATTATGAGATGGGGATGAAGAAAGTGGCTGGGATGAAGAAATGGGCTGGGGGGGATGAAGAAATGGGCTGGGTGAAAATGGGTCTGGGGATGAAGCAAATGGGCTGGGGTGGTGAAAGAAATGGGCTGGGTGGAAGTGGGGATGAAGAAATGGGCTGGGGATGAAAAATGGCTGGGGGGGTGAAGAATTGGCCTCGGGGGTGAGAATAAAGGGGCTGGGGTTGAGAGAATGGTGGGTGAAAGAAATGGGCTGGGATGAAGAAATGGGTGGGGGATGAAGAATGGGCGGGGGGTGAAGAAATGAGAGCTGGGGGGGGTGAAGAAATGAGCTGGGGGTTGTGAAAAAATGAGCTGGGGGTGGTGATGGAAATGGGCTGGGGGTGGTGAAGAAT